>NW_020270780.1:0-8826 GCF_002803265.2 Melanaphis sacchari
GAAGTGCGTGTAAAAAAAGAGCCAAAGACATGACTGATCGCCCAATTCAAATTATACGTTTTGAAATTACAAAGAATAATTTTTACACGTTAGATTACGGTGACGTTAAATTAATTCGTGACAGAATGTACCCGTGTAGAAACATACAAACAAATATTCCAAAAAACATTGTTGAAGTTCAAGAATTTTTAGTATCAAAAAATATATTATCATCTAAAGGAGATTGTTGCAGTAAATGATATAGAAAAAAATATTGTGATTTTTACCTGTACCACAAATTTGCAATTTTTAAATTCGGTTAATACTATATACGTTGATGGTACATTTACTTATTTCACACAATATTTTTGTCAACTTTTTACAATTCAAGGATTTTATAATAATCCTTACATACCTCTGGTGTTTTGTTTGTTACCATAAAAATGTGGTGAAGTCTATGAGTATGTATTCGAAAATATTAAGCGTTTATGTTCAAATTTAAACTATGAGTTTTGTCCTGTTAAATTATATTCTGATTTTGAAAAAAGCATTTTAAACTCTGCATCTAATATTTGGCCTGAAATAAAACTTTCCACCTGTAGATTTCACTTGGGGCAATGTTGGTTCAGAAAAATTCAAAGTCTTGGATTAACAAATATGTACAAATCTAATAGTCCAGAAGGAAAATGGTTACAATATTGTTTCGGTCTTTCATTTTTACACCCACAAGAAGTATCAGATTGCTTTTTAGAACTTATGTCTGAAATTCCAGTAGAAAAAAAAATACAATCATTTGCTGATTATTTAGTTGACAATTTTATAAGCGAAGATAGTCTATTCCCTCCTGAATTATGGGCAAAAGGTTGTAATAATGTAACACAGACAACAAACGCATGTGAATCATTTCATAAAAATTATAATTCATATTTTTTTAACGCTCATCAATCAATCATAAAATTTGTGGAAGTTTTAATAGAATTTCAAACAGATACATATTTAAAAATAAATCTTGCTAGAACAACAATAAAACAAACAAAAAATAAAGCAGTTACAAAAAAACACCAGGATATTAACAATTTAAGAGATACATCAATATCACCAATTAATTTCATAAAAAATATAAGTAACAAAGTCAAAGTAACGCGAAAAATTTTAATTTTAATTTATTAAAAATATAATAGGTACAATACAAAATAATTACGACGCAACAAAACAGTAAAGAAACATTTTTAACCACACCAGAATAATCCAATAAATTTTATTCTGTCAGTTCGAAGTCTGAAAAAAGTGGGACGAGAAAATTAAGTTTTACTGCAATGTTGCCAAATTTATTGATTTGTAACGTAAATGGGCGCAAACAAGTATTTTATAACTTATTTTAATTTTATTAAGCGCAATCGAGGTCTTTGCATGTAGGCGCAAATACGGTATTTGGGCGCAAAAATGGCCCTCCCAAATGTTTTACCTTGTTCAATATGGAAAATGACGTTAAGTGTAGATAATATTATAAAAAAATATAACAACGTTTTTAAAGATGAAATAGGTACTTTTAACAAATACGAAATTTCATTAAATATCAAAGCTGGGGCGGTACCTACATTTTGCAAACCTAGGTCTATCCCTTTAACATTAAAAGAAAAAGTTGAAACCGAAATTTATCGTTTAATTAAAAGCAATATTTTAGTTCCTATCGACTATAGTGAATGGGCAACTCCAATAGTACCAATATTGAAACCAGATGGCACGGTTAGAATTTGTGGTGATTTTAAAATAACAATAAATTCGGTATTAGAAGGGACTGAATACTCTCTTCCAAAAATAGAAAATTTATATGCAAATGTTAGTGGTTCAAGATATTTTTCGAAAATAGACTTAAAAGACGCATATCAACAAATGGTTATTAAAGAATCTGATCGCAAATATACCACTATTAATACACATAAAGGTTTATTTAACTATACCCGTAACCCTTTTGTAATAAAATCGTCGGCAGGGGAGTTCCAAAAAGCTATGGAAACTTCCACAGCGGGTCTTGAGGGCATTGGTATATTCCAAGATGACATTATTGTTGCAGGTTCCACTATCACAGAACACAACTCTCGTTTAGAAAAATTAATAAATGTATTATCAAATTTTGGTTTAACCCTTCAATGCGCGATTTTTTGAATTAAAAAAAAAAAAATTGTATTATATGTATTTTTAGACGTAGATAACAGAAAAAATACCTAAAAAATTCTAATTATTATATTTTCCTGAAAAACCAAGATTTTCAGATTGTTGCAAATATGCAACATCGCGCATTAATAAATAGTTAAATAACAATATTTGAAATGTTAACAAAATCATACTTTATTTATGTTTTTCTTTTACATTAAATAGGTAGGTACTAAACTAACACATTTTATTTATTTACTATTGAAACCTTATCATAGTATCACTTTTCTTAAAATTATTATATTTTATAGGTAATTTTAGATTATTAATTATATAATATGATAGCTACATTTTTAATATTTATTTTATGTGATAATTGGTAAAACAAACACCTTTTGATTTTACGCATAAATAAACTTTACATTTACAACACTGATAATTTGTATAGCCTTTACAATTTGGAAACTTGCAACGTCCTTTTTTTTCGTTATAATTTATAAAATGTCCTATGTTGTCAGTTCTTATATCTTGAGTGGGCCTTGGGGTCGGTCTAGTTCTGTTTTGTTTTTTAATGTTACTCTCTAATGACGGACGGCCTCTAGTTGGTGTTTGCACAATACCTGTTTTCGTAAGAGTGAACGCTAAACTTTTTCGCCAATCGGCTAATGTATATTTGCTAGGTTTTCCAAGCTGGGTTTGCGATCTTTTATATAGGAGCCATGAATTTACAATAGATGTGTCAATCAAATGGTAAAAAATTCGCATATACCACTTTCTTGATCTCATACGAGTTTTATATCGCCCAATAAGACTATCTAAAAGATCGACTCCTCCCATCAATCTATTATATTCTTTGATTACGGTGGGACAATCAATATTAATTTTTTTTTTAAATTTTTTATCAAATCTATTGGTAGTCAGTATTGGTAATGATCCACAATAAGTAGATAATAAATTAACTTGTTTATTGTCTTTCCACGAAGTCACACACATGGGCGTATTTTCAAAAACGGTCAAATATTTATACGATTTTTCGCGTACATCTTTTTTTAATTATTTGGTCGCTAGGTATTTTATTATTGGGTAATCGGTCTTTCCGCACTGTTCCTAGACACAAAATTCCATTTTTGTACAAATCGGCAGCTAATGGAATACTTGTATAGAAATTGTCAAAATATAATATATGATTTTTATGGCGTGGAACATTTCTAGTAAGACGTACAACTATGTTAGAACTAGCACCGAGATCTGGTTCATTTGGCGATCGAAATCGTTGATCATTTTCTTGTCCCGAATAAATTTCAAATTGATATGAAAATCCTTTTGAGTCACACAATACGAAAAATTCAAAACCCCATTTATGAGGTTTTGCAGGCATATACTTCTTTAAATAACTTTTTGCTTTTGTAGCGCAAAGCTGCTCATCAAGTGACAAGTCTCTTGTATAAGGAATCGAGTTAAATTTATTATTTAAATGATCAATAAGAGGCCGAATTTTATATAATCTATCATAATGTATATTATCTTTTTCTAACATTTTGCTATTGTCATTAAAATGAAGAAATCTACGTATTTCTTCGAATCTTTTTTGACTTAAAGAATTATATACATGAGAAAGCCCTAAATGTTCGCCCCAGTAGTCTCGAACATTTGGCACTACACAAACCGAGTTATAAATAAGAATACCAATAAATCTCTTGAGCTCATCTATAGTAACTGAAAAGTTTTTATTGATGTCTACCTGTGCAGCAAAAAGATCACTTTCAGTTTTAATTTTACTTAAAAGTTCGTCATTAAAAAAATATGTAAAAAACTGATAAAGTGTTGTAAGTTCTAAAATACTTTTTGGCAGTAAATTTTCATCGTGGGTGATAAGTTGAGGTTCATAAACTAAGTTACCGTTCTTCCATTTTAATTTTTTAAATTCTTCTGTTTTTTGTTTTTTTGGTGCAGGATTTTGTACAGTTGTTTCTATTAGTTTACGTGAAAATTTAGGACGAAGCGTTTTAGATTTAACCAATTGTATAACAGTAGGACTAGAACTGGTGGTCAAATCATATGTATTACTTTTTTTAGATGTATCTACATAAGTATTGGAAGAAGAGGTACCTGGTTCACAAACGTCTAAACCAGGGATCGGCAACTGGCGGACCGCGGAAGGCAAAACTCTGGACCCTGTCAACACATTGTACTTCATTATGTTATTTTCTGTAATAGTATTATTATTGATAGAGAAATTTATTTTATTTAATTTATCAAACTCAGATTATAGTTATATCATAATTCATTGAAAAATATTTTATCGGGCAGGTAATAATCGGTTTTATTACAATGTTATCGGCCGACGTTACTTTATCGTTGCTATCCATTGAAATAATTTTATTATTTGTCTGTCTCCCGTATTTTCTAAATAACAGTTTAGTTAACGATTTAGTACGTGTACTTTCGCCGGTGAATACAGTGCGTGTTTCGTTTTATATTATTCGTTCAATATGTTGAGTAAAAAACGCAAAATCGACAGCGAAAATAGGAAGTTTATGAACGTGTGGACTGAACTATATTGTTTTGTATTGCCTGAAAGGGTTGGAGCCATTCCAGTCTGTTTAATTTGCAATTCAACTTTTGCTATTATTAAAAGTGGAAATTAAAAACGGCATTATGAAACTACTCATAAAGATTTTCATACAAAATTTCCTCCAGGCAGTGAAGTGCGTAAAAATAAGCTCCATGCATGTATGTTATCTTACAAAAATAGTACGACAACACTTATACGGTGTATGAGTGAACAAGAAAAATCAACTGAAGCAGCGTTGCGTGTGTGCTGGGTTCTTAATAAGCACCAAAAACCGTTTTCCGATTCCGAAATAGTAAAAGAGTGTATGTTGGAAGTGGCCACTGCACTTTTTCAAGAAAATAAAAAAATCGTTACCTCTATCCAAGATATTCCTTTGTCGGCAAGGAGTAACACAAGAAGGACGGTATTGTTGGCAGCCGAAAACAAAAAAAGCTTATTTGAACTTTTACATAAGTCACTGTGCTACTGCATTGCGCTTGATGAATCTTGTGACTTAGTTGATTCTGAATAAATGTCAATTTTTGTGCGATTCTTTGACATTGAAAATAAAGTGTTTAGAGAAGAGTTACTAGCAATATTAACATTTGAAGGCAAGACTCGTGGAGAAGATTTATTTAAAAGTTTTGATAATTTCATGAAAAAATCGGATTTGAGTTATGATAAAATTGTGTCAATTTCCACTGATGGAGCTCCGGCGATGATGGGAAAAGAAAAAAGGATTGTTAAAAAGAATCCGGGATAATAATTCCGGGATATTAACTTATCAATGCATAATTCACCAAACATCGCTTTGTAGTAAACTCAGTGCTACACTGAAAGACGTTATGGACGGTTTGATCAAGTTAATCAATTTTATCAGGTCGCGTTCTTCTCTTCAACACAGACAGTTCAAAGAGTTTCTGTGTCAATGTGATTCGGCTTATTCAGATTTACTACAACACAATCACGTTCGTTGTTTCAATAAAGGTCGAGTAGTTGAACGTTTTTGGAACATTAAAGAAGAAGTAAAAACATTCCTAAAAAATGTAGATACTGAAGAAGCAAAGAAGCATTCGGAGTTCTTAGAAAACAATCGAAATATAGTTGCGATGGCTTTCTTAAATGACATTTTGAAGTATTTAAATACACTTAATGTCGAATTACAAGGAGAAGGGAAATTAATATGTGATTTAATACAAAGTGTGTCTGCTTTCCGTCGCAAACTAAATATATTTGAACGAGACATAGAACAAAAAAAATTTATTCACTTTCCCACAATATTTGAATGCAAAAATTATTCTGAAATTGTAAACATCGAAACTTTTTTAAGTTTTTTGTCAGATCTTATGAAGGAATTCGATGCTAGATTCAAAGACTTTTCTGAAATAGGAAAACTATCACAATTCTTAAAAACCCCTTACGACGTTCTCCCAGACGGAGAATGGACTGATGTAGCTGAAAAATTATTTAATCTTTCAAAGTCAAAACTCCAAATGGAAATAATAGACCTACAGGAAGATGTTTCCTTGAAGCAGTACAGAAGTGCGTCAACTGAAGAATTCTGGGCTAAAGATGCCACTGACAAGTATTCAAACTGTAAGCAACTGGCAATCAACTTGGCTACGATGTTTGGTTCGACATACATTTGTGAGGCATCGTTTTCAAAAATTAATTTTTTGAAAAACAAATATCGGACAAAATTAACAGACTTTCACCTTGAGGACACATTGCGCATAAGCTGTTCTCCACGAGTTCCCGATTTTAAAAAGCTGGCTAAGGAAAAGAAATGCAATTTTTCGTATTAAATAATTTACTGTAATAGGTATATTTTTTTTCATACTTTTAATATTGTAATTTTTAATATAAATTAATTGTAATAACTGAATAATTATTTTTATTTTTATACTGCTATTTTTAAAATATAAAGATTTGAAAAAGATTTTTTTTCACTGGACCTCATTGATTTATTATTTTAATCTTTAGGACTCCAATAGAAATTATTTGCCGACCCCTAATTTAACCATTTGTGCAACCTCACATTATATTTTTTTCATCTTGATTGTTAAAACAGATGTCTTTGAAATAAATACATAAAATATTTATTTAACTGTTTTAATGTAGGTATATACAACTCTTTTAGTGTATACGGTGTCATAGTACCTAAGTTGAATGCGATCATTTTAAATTTATTCTTTGTAAAAAAAAGTTGTAATTCTCTAAGTTGTTATATCTTTGTAATTATCACAAAAAAACAACAAAAAATTATGTTTTCATATAAAGTTTTAATAATATTAACTTTTACAATTAATATAAGCCATGTTTATACTTATACTAAAGAGGAATATCAAAACGGTAACGAATAACAATTAGTTTATAAATATTGTACCTAATTCTAAATAATTGAAAACAATACAAGATTATTGCAATTTTATTATTAAGATCATAGTTATCAATAATTATTTAATTTTCATTAGTTTAAGTTTCATGAACTTATTTTACTTTTTCCGAGGACTATTTACTGACAAAATTTATTACTGATTATTTATCACATCTGGTTTGTTGGTTTTTTTTTAAGATTAAAAGTCTTGATGTAGATTTGAATGGTACTGATTTGTAAATTTAAATTTCCATTTAATGCCTAGTAATGGTTGATCCCACATGAATTATTTAATGGGTTATAAATTTATAAGTTAAATAAAGAACTCTATAAAATAATAATTATGGATCTTTAGATCTAATCTATTATACTTTTTATTTAGTTACAAGTATTTAAATATTTTATCCTCAGATCACACGATGAGTGAGTTAACCTCGGCCTCACGCGTCTTCAAAAATTATGACTGACGTCTTTAGTCTATAACACTATTATTGACGTAGTACCCGTTAAACTTCATAGTATGACTACTATTTTCAAACTCAAAGTCCACTGATCTTTTAAAATTGACTACAACGAATTTGGAAAGCAGATGTTATAAACTTGAAAGTTATAATATAATAATTTATTATACTATAAATAGAAATCCCTCGTTTTGTTTAAACTTTATCATTTCGATTGTTTTTAATTATTATATTTGTTTTTACTGTCATCATGAAATTTTATTATTGTATTAATATATACTAATTATTATTCACACAACCATTACTACCTGTACATTCGATATTTGTATTTGACTTTACCTATTTATATTTAAAGACATATTCTGATATTTTAATATAATTAATTATTATAGTTACTATGTCTATATATTATACATTATTTACTTGTTTATTAATTTAGAATTTAAATTATTTGATTGATTTAATATTTGAGATATTAGGATAGTATTACATACTTGAAAAGTTTGCAATATAGAATTAAAATGCATAATTTCTCAATATAATTCAGTAATATCATCTATTATACAAAGAATCTACACAGTTTTGTTTTTTTTTAATGGTTTAAGAACTTTAAACTCTATGTAGCTACCTAGTGTCTCGCTAACAAGATGATATATATGCAATCCACAACCAATGTAAAAACTGATATTTTGATTTACACACAAATATACTATAAAATTACAGTGACTTATTCAAAGTGTTTGCTATCAATATGGTGTTCACACCCATATACATATAACCACACTTGTATGATATTGTGTACATAAATCAAATATCTAAAATATAAAGTCGTATGCAATTTAACTTAAAAAATAATACGATAAAAGTTTATAGACTTTAACAATTTATTCATTTTAATTACAATCATTGTGAAAGTAAAATCCCACGATACTTAGTGTTTGTTACATCTATAGCATAATATAATAAAATGCTAAATAAATTTTAAATAATTCATAATAATAAACTTATAGAGATTCTATTGTTGTTTTCAAAATTTGCAATAATAGATTTTATGCATCAGTAAATTACGTGTTAATATATTTACAAATTAATAATAGATAAATCATAACTATAATAAAATGGGTTTAGTGTATTATGAACCTAACCAACATACTTTTATAATATTTCTTATCCTATTATTAAAATTTAAGTATTCATATTTATTAAGTAAAAGTATTTTATTTATTTTTAGTATGCGTTGGTAAGATAATTTTATGTCAGTATATTTTTGTTTATACATTTTGCAGTATATTTGTATACTT
>NW_020270781.1:0-12490 GCF_002803265.2 Melanaphis sacchari
GACTCCCTAACCTGCTACTTGTGTAAGGCCCAAGGTCACATTGCGTCACATTGCTCTAACCAGATTAATTCACACAACATAATGTCACAGGTAAACAACGATCAACCCATTGCAAACACACAGTCTAAATTAGACGCTTCGTCAAATACATATAATACCCCTATAGTACCTACCTCCACATCGAACACCGACACATCTCCACTTGAAACACCCAATATCGCTTCTGAGCCTACATTGCCATCAAATCTTCCACCAACATCATCGATCACATCAAAATCAACACTTCAAAATTTAAATGCGATTCCAAACTCTGACGTTATCCTAATGGATATTGATCAACCAACAAGCAATAAAAGATCTCTACCTGACTCATTTCTAACTCACTCTCCACCTCCATCTCCATTAGAACCGAATGGAAACTCAAACGTGATGCCTGCTCCACAAAACCCAATGACCCCTCAAAACAATATCATCGAAAAAAAAAAGAAAAAGAACAAAAAATCAAAATCAGCAGCACTAACAACATTTTTAAAAAATATCGATGAATATCTAGAACCAGCAAAAAAACTCTTCACAGATCAAAACAATTTTAAAATCGACTTTATTACCTTTAAACACATTTTTGAAAATAATCAAGGCCACTTCGAACCACCTACAATTTATAACGAATATAGTATATCTAAAGAAGATTTATTGGACATTATTATGTCTATCAAACCAACCCTACAAAATGGTAGCATCAAAAACAGATTAACCCGTTTCACAAAAACGTTAAACGCAGAACCCTATGATTCTAACGAATCAGAAGCTTAATTCATATTTAATACATTAAACAATGACACATATCAATCCTTCACAAGACCGTAAATCTAACATTATAAAAATAAAACCTACAATGCAGCACAATAATACAAAATATAACATACTACAATGGAACCTAAATGGCTTCTACAAAAGAATCAGTGATTTACAAATTATAATAAACAAATACTGTCCTGAAATCATTTGTCTACAAGAAACAAATTTTACAAACTATAAAAAAAACACACTAAAAGGATATACAAATTATACCAAAATAAGAACTAACGCAATCAGAGCTAGCGGAGGTATCTCAACATTCATAAAAGACTCATATTCTTCCGAAGAAATACTAATAAATACTCCACTTGAATCCGTAACCATTTCTGTTCAACTCAAACAAAAGATTACAATTTGCAACCTTTACCTTCCTAACCAATCACCCTTCACCGAAGCAGACTTAAAAAACATCATTCAACAACTTCCCCCGCCGTTCATTCTCCTAGGTGACTTCAATAGTCACAACAAATTATGGGGCTGCATTACTACAAACACTAGAGGGAAAATAATCGAATCGGTCATAGATTCTGAAAACCTAATTACACTGAACAACGGTAATCCAACTCATTTTGGCACAGCATCCGGTACGCAATCAGCTATTGACTTAACATTCACAACACTTTCTTTTGCTCCTCACCTTACATGGGACACATTATCTCATCCATATGGAAGCGACCATTTGCCCATAATCACGAAATTAACGTACAGAAATACAGAAGACATTCAAGTAGGCAAACCAAAATGGAAACTAAACACTGCTGACTGGAATCTATTCACATCCCTCTTAGAACAAAAAATAGATTCATCTGAATTTGAAAAACCAAAAATTAACAATTTAAATGAAGTTACACAAAATTTCACAAATGCTATTCTAGAAATAGCCAACTTAACAATAGGACAAACTATATTCTCAGGTAGAAAGCCCCCAGTTCCTTGGTGGAACTCTCATTGTAATGAATCTATCAAATCAAAAAAGACGGCCTTCAACAAATTTAAACGCACTAAATCCCAAGATGATTTCATAGAATTCAAAAAACGCAGAGCCCAAGCCAGACGTACAATTAAAGACAGCAAAACAACGAGTTGGCGCGCTTATACAAGTTCAATCAATTCTAAAGCAAACCCAAAACAAATATGGAATAAAATTAAGGCTTTTAAATGCATTAACAAATACGACAATATACAAATCCTCAAAAACGAAAATGACACAATATACTCAGAACCGTCAGAAATCGCAAACGAACTTGGCTCCTTCTTTTCAAAAGCTAGTAGTACTGAAAGCTATCCCCTTGATTTTCAAAGATACAAATGCGCTCAAGAAATAGTACCCATCAATCTCTGTCAAAATCACGATAATACTCATATTAATAGTCCTCTCACTATCCAAGAAATGGAAACAGCCCTCAGTTCCAAGAAAAGCAATGCTTGCGGAATAGACAATATACCTACGATTTTTCTTCTCAATCTTCCAAAAAACGGAAAACTCTACCTACTCAAGATCTTTAATCATATTTGGATGGAAAACCAATACCCAACAACATGGCTAACCGCTATAATCAAACCGATCCATAAACCCAACAAACCTAAAAACCACGTATCTAGTTACCGTCCTATATCCATTATATGTTCCATGACAAAACTACTAGAAAAAATTATTAACTCAAGACTAATGTGGTACCTAGAATCTAACAATCTATTATCCAATCTTCAACATGGTTTCCGCAAAAATAATTCTACTTTGGACTCATTAGCAATTATTGAAAATGAAATTAAAGAAACTTTCAATCAAAATCAATATTTGGTATTACTCAGCCTCGACTTACAAAAAGCTTTCGACACTATATGGCGCCACCGTCTTATTAAATATATGGTACAGTTGAATCTTAAGGGTAACATAATTAACTTCATCATAAATTTCCTCTCAAATAGAACAATACAAGTATCTAATAATGGTATACTATCTTCCCCATTCATTCTTCATAACGGCAGTCCTCAAGGTTCTCCTCTAAGCTCAACTCTTTTTCTGTTGGCTATCAATGACCTCCCATCTATCATAAAACCCCCAAACAAAATCACAATGTACGCAGATGATAGTAACATATTTTGCAGGGGCAATAATCTACCAACATTAATTCAGCAGATACAAAATTGTATAAACTACCTACTACAATGGAGTAAAACTTCAGGTTTCACTTTCTCTCCAACCAAATCACAATTCATTATTTTCTCAAAGAAAAACATCCCCTACAACCCATCTCTTAAAATGGAAAACACGAACATTCCTCGAGTATTCAACATAAAAATACTAGGCTTAACCTTGGATTCAAAACTAACATGGCGAACCCACATAAACAACATAAAAAATGAAGCAAAAACTAAACTCAATATAATAAAAACACTAAGTAACCTTGAATGGGGTGCAGAAAGCAAAACATTACAAATAATACACAACTCAATAATCCTCTCAGCACTAGAATATGGCTCAATACTATATGCAGGAGCATCTGCTGTTACAATCAAAACTTTAGATCCTATTCACAATACAGCCTTAAGATTGTCAATTGGTGCTTTCAAAAGCAGCCCAGTTCTCAGCATCATAAACATCACAGGCTCTAAATCACTCGAAAAAAGGAGAATAAAACATACATTGGAATACACTTCAAAAACATTAATAGCAACAAAAAAACCCATCAGCACAATATTAAGAAACTCAATCAACCAATTCCAAAATAACGATATAAACAATCTTGGCACTCGTACAGCCACCTATGCCTCAGACCTCAATATTACTTTTACAAACCAACTTAATCCACCAGTCTCTGAACAACCACCATGGATTATCTCAAATCTTCTCATCTATTTCAACCTAACTGCACACAAAAAAAAAGAAACCGATTCCTACATTTACAAATCAAACTTCTTCGATCTAAAAAACAGTCTTCCACCTCATCAAGAAATATATATTGACGCGTCCAAAAACAAGGAAGGAACTGCAATCGCAATAATCCAGTCAAACTCCCAAAAATCATTTCAAATCCCATCATACAACTCAATCTATACAGCAGAATATCTAGCTCTTTTAAAAGCCACAGAATTAGCTACCTCCTCGGATATCCAATCTTCAACCATATACACAGACTCTCTCAGCGCCCTCACAAACTTAGCAAATCCACAAAAAAACAACCCAATAGGCAACCTAATATCAAACATTATATTCTTATCCAAAAAAGACATCAGATTTCTATGGGTACCTGGACACAACAACATACCTGGTAACGAAATTGCAGACGAAATAGCCAAAAGGGCAACGAAAGAACCAACTGAGTTCTGGAATATAACTACACATATAGATACAAAACTCCTTATAAACACTAAACTTGACCAAACCTGCCTTCAAGAATGGAGATCAGTACGAAACAACAAGCTAAGAGAAATAAAATCATCCACCCTCCCTTGGTTGCCCGACACATCACTCCCGCGCAGACATCAAATCGTACTCAATAGATTACGAATTGGCCATACACTTTACACTCATGAACATCTAATGAGCAAAAAGGAACAACCTATATGCACCTCATGCAACACCGTGACTACTGTCAAACACCTTCTAACAGAATGCCTCCTCACAAAAGATGCCAGAGACAAACTCATGCTCCCCAACAACCTTTGTGAAATACTAGCACCAAACTCGGAAAGAACATCTTCACTCCTAGAACTTCTCAAAGAAACAAACCTTCTGCAAAAAATATAACACAAATTCTAACATACCACATACAATCCATATATTATATATTTATTTGTATCATATTAATTATCTTATATACTTTTTTATTTTTTGTTTTGTTTTCTTCTTTACGCTCTAGTATCATTAAGTAAATTATAATTAAACTGTAACATGTATATCTTAAACGCCAATAACCCTGGCAGTTGAGGCGTATTTCTAAATAAAAAAAAAAAAAAAAAAAAATATTTTTAGATGCATATTTTAAGTAATTTTTCATTTTATCAATATTTTTTGTCAACGTTTTTATTTATTTATTTATACAACCAAAATAACGTTGGATTTAAAATAATTTTAAATTTTGATCATAATATTAATATGGTTACTGATTTTACACAGACGCGTGTTTTTCCTAGAAACACATCTCGAGAGTGCCGATTAGATTGATTGTTGGGTTATTAATTTTATTTATAGACAGTAAGATAATATTGTTCAACGCACAAAATATCGATACGGGCCACGGGGACGCCTATCGCCGACGTCGGACATATTCATATTTCAGTAATCGCTGTGTTTCTCAACGGTTGACCATCGACCATACGTCCAAACGCGTTCTATTTACTATTTATTATACAAAATGCCTAAAGTTAAAGTGTCTTTATCTTCACAATTAAACAATTATGTGTCTGAATTCGGTCCTGAAGTGTTCTCAACAGACGGTAAAATACTTTATTGTAAAATTTGTGATATCAAGTGTGGAAGTGCTAAAAGGTTTAATGTCACACAACATTTGACTACAGGAAAACATATGAAATTAGTTGCCCAGAGAGAAAAAAATGTAAATATAAAAAAAGCTCAACAGCATTTTCTAACTGATACTAAAAAATCGTGCTTCAATAAAGATTTGTGTTCCGCGATGTTATCGGCCAATATACCGTTAAATAAATTAAATAATGAATCTTTTAAATCATTTTTAGTAAAATATACTGGCAAAATAATTCCAGCCGTGACAACATTACGAAAAGGCTACGTAGATGAAATTTACGATGAAACATTAATTAAAATTAGGAATGCTGTTATTGACAAAAAAATCTGGGTGTCCATCGATGAGACAACTGACTCTTTAGGACGCTTTGTCGCAAACGTCATTATCGGTACTCTCGAAACGGATACTCCAGGAAAAACATTTTTATTAAACTCTGAAGTACTGCCTAAAGTTAATAACTCGACTATTGCAAAATTATTTGACGACTCGATGCATATTTTGTGGCCCGAGGGAGTGCGACATAACGACGTCTTGTTATATTTAAGTGATGCGGCTCCTTATATGGTAAAAAGTGGAAATGCAATTAAAATTTTTTATCCTAAAGTTATCCATGTAACGTGTATTGTTCATGGGCTTCATCGCATAGCAGAAAAAATTCGTGGACACTATTCAAAAGTAGATAAAATAATTTCTAATGTAAAAAAAATTTTTTTGAAAGCGCCTTCTCGTGTAATTATATTTAAAAGTACAGCACCTGATCTTTCACTTCCTCCGGAACCTATAATTACAAGGTGGGGAACGTGGGTTAAAGCCGCATGTTATTATTGTGATCACCACGAAACTTTGAAATCAATTGTTAATTCTTTGGATAAAGAAGAGGCAATTTCTATAAAAAATGCACAAAAATATTTTTCTGACCCTAGTCTAGCTGCAAATTTAGTGTTTATAAAATCTAATTTTGGATTTATTCCCGACGTAATGACAAATCTTGAAGCAAAAAATATACCACTGTCAGATGCCATAAAATTAATTGAAGACGTTTTTTTTAAATTGAATCTAGTACCCGGTACAGTGGGGAAAATGATTCAAGAAAAGATGAATGATGTTTTAGAGAAAAATAAAGGTTACCAAACATTAGTTCAAATTTCAAAAATCTTATCTGGAGAAGAAACTTCAATGGTTAGAATATCTGAAAACTTGAGCCTTGGCGATTTAGCATATTTTAAATATGCTCCTATAAATTCCGTTGATGTTGAACGTTCTTTTTCAATATTTAAAGTGCTGTTAGCTGACAATAGAAAAAGTTTCCAGTTTGAAAATTTGAAAAAGCATCTCATTGTTCAATGCAACAACCAAGGTAAAAATTAGTGTTAATTTTAAATATTTGAAACTAATATATTTTGGTAATTGTTTTTTAATAGTTGAAGAAGTTGAAAGTTCTGAAGAAGTATCCAGATAAATAAAATGTTGTAAATAAAATGTATTGATTAAAATAATAACTACCTACAGAAAAATTCTTATTTTTTATTCAAAAATATTCATTTTAAAGTGCATATTTTTTATATTTAAGTGCATATTTTCAATGCATATTTTGTATATTTAAGTACATATTAGGTGATTTTTTAGAGCTACAAGTCCTCTGCCCTACAGTAATAAGGAATTAACCATAATGTTTAGATTTAAAAGAAATTTGTTTAAAAAACTTACTTTAATATGACTTAACAAGTTGCCACTCGACTTGGTTGACGCATATATGTTTTTATGACAGTTAACACAAGATGCTATTATTTTATCAGCATTGATCGACACCAGTTTGTTAAATTCAATAAATAAATATTGAAAATTTTAAATTTTGCGGTACATTTTCTGTCGACGTTGGCGAAACGTCTGTACTAGTTATCGGATCAAGTAAACGAACTCTTTTGGTTTTAGGTAATGATTTACTTAAAAACGATCCATTACAAATTATAAATACTTCACCAATAAAATTAACATAGACAAAATTATAAAAACTATGAAAACAGGTTAACAAGTGATCAAGTTGAGGACGAGTGTGCACTGCGTACGGTACGGGAAAAATGTCTCATATCAGTTATTTTTTTTGTTGTACAATATTATGCACCCATGCTAATTTGTATAATCGGGGTCTGGTAATAATATTATAATAATTATTTATAGCACATGATTAGCGATTACACGATCAATGGACATAATTTATAAATAAATATAGAATTTGTGGTAATCGATAGGGAACGATCAATTTTTGTACAGCGTATTATTAGATATTATAATATTGTATTTTCTTATCGACATTTATTTCTGTATTTTATTATTTATATATTTATAAGCCATCCGCAATCTCCGATTGGTACCACCGCGCAGCTGCCTTGATCGGCCTGCGACAAATAACCAAGTTCTATCGGCATTCGTAATACGGGTTTGAGATTTTCCGTATTGACCATATCATGGACCGTATTATAAAATTATAAATAAATTCCATCTCCCATGTATATACCTATACGTAATAAATCGTCATTAATTTTCATAATTAATAATAAATGCTATGTAAAACTATTTTAGAACCAAATTTAGTAATACAAATTAAATTTCTTATTTACCTAGTTGTTTATTTTATATTGAAAATTATAATATTGTAGAATAGTTAGGTATTACTTATTAGTAATTAGTTACGGACTTTGTGAGTTATCTAGATAATTTATCTAGATGGCTCTAAATTTTATCTGGATGAAATTTAGATGTCAATTTTATTTCTTATCTAGATAAGATAAAGATATTAAGTTTTTATCTAGATAACCTATCTAGATAAATTTAGTTATGGCACAACACTGGGTAGAACGTCTAAGAGGACGCTACACCGAAAGTGAAACGTATACAACGCTCAATAGATGGCGTTCTGAGCCGTATCGCCGCCGTCTCGACAAGCCGTAGCCACGCCCATTGTCTACGTGACAGTAGAGTCCGCGCGTAGTAGTTGCGACTTGCGGGAGAGGTACATTATTATTTCACAGACCGTCGTTTAGAACGTTTAGCATCAATGCAGTCAATAGTTACGTAAATATCGTTGACCGCGTATTTTTCACGATTTTACGTACCTACCTACTAACACGTGGCACGCTCACTACTAGCGCAAAAATCACTACCATTTCATTATTTAAGTCCAGTTTACTTACATATTTTTACATACTATTACATGAAGCATGCAATCTCTTACACAACAAAATGTTAAATAAAATAAAGTTTACTAAAGTTTTACTAATAAAGAATAGAATAGGGATTCATATAGTTAAATGATTATTGTTATGTAAAAAAAACATCCTCATTTTCCCAATTATTATTAAACAAAAAGACAATATTTAAAATAATTAAATGTTTAATTAACTTTAAACTTTAGCCTTAATTAATTTTCTTCTTTTTTTTTACATTGAGTTGTTGATCTTTTTGCTCTTTTGTGATTCTTTCTGAGTTTTTAATGTCGCTTATTAATAATCTTTTTCCAAATAAATTGGGGATTTATCAATTCTGTCAACAAACAATCGTAATAAAATCTATAATAAGACCATTACATTAATTAGACATTAATTCTTTAACTAATTAATTTAACAGTTGATATACTCAGCCCCGGATTAAGGTTGGATTGGGCCCCAGGACACCATACACTTAGTGGGCCCCCTTTCAACTTTACCTTCAAAAAATTTTAACACTACATTTTAAAGACTGTATACTCATATTATTATTAATTCTTGTACAAAAAAAAAAAATAATGTTTTGTAATAATTTATTATACATACATTAAAATATTATATACATAATATAGAAAACACTGTTTTGTTTTAGAATAATAGCTTAAATTTTTTTCCTTGCTTTTTCTTTAGCGAATTTTTGAATCGTTTCATTAAAATCAATCAATTTCAAAATATCATTTTCAGAGTACAATACCATTAAAGATGTTAAATTTTCCTGAGTCTGGCTTGTTCTATATTTATTTTTTATTCTTGTTAATTTGGAAAATGCTCTTTCGGCTGAACAATTGGCCACTGGGATAGTTAAGTATAACCTAAGAGAAATTAAAATATTTGGGAATACTTCCTGCAATGATTTTTCGTAGAACCATTTTAATAAACTAAATGCATCACTTTCATCAAATGTTACTTTACTTAAATGTAAAAATGTTTGAAATTGAATAATTTCATTTTCAAGTGAAGAGTCAACATCATTTTTATATGTAGAAATACAATTCTTAATACTCTTTTGGACTTCACAAAATTCTATTTTTAGAGTTAGATTAATTATATTGCCTCCATATTTAGATAATAAAAACATGGACTGGACAATAAAACGTCTTATCATATATAAATTATATGGGTACCTTATGCGAATAGATCAAAAATGCCTAATATCAATTATTACCATATATACGTTATCAATTATTAGAATATAATTTTAATATTTATTATCATTTAGTAATTTTTCGTGATATAAAATTAAGAACAAAAAAAAGTATAAAAATTCTTTATAACTATTTTAAATGTATTAAAAACATATATTTTACAAATAAAGATGGGCCCTCAAAATCAATGGGCCCCGGGACCGTGCCCCCCTTGGCCCCCCCCCCTTAATCCGGGCTTGGATATACTTACATATTTAATGGAGGTTTAATGTTCTTTTCCCAAAATTGTTTACAGTATTTAACATGTACATTGTAATACCAATTTTCGGTAAAAATAAAAAAATGATACAACGTTCTTTTTGTTACGTGAAGCTGTGTTTGAATTTGAAAATAGTAATCGTGGTTTTTTTATGTAGAACTTTTTCCTTATTCTCATCCAAAGTACAGTAATTAATCTATGAAAAGATAAAAAAAATAAAATATAAAGATTACGAGTATATTAATAATTAGTGTATTACTTTTCCGTCACTAATAACTTCAAATATATCTAAGTAGTATTTGGCGGAATATGGACATTTAATTTCTACTATTTCGTCATCTTCAATAAGGCCATCTAAATGAAATGAAAAAATACAAATTTAAATACTCCTGTTAAAGTACAATTAGCACTATTTTTATTAAAATCATATTGTGTTACCAGAGCTTGCCGCTAAGTAAGGAATATCACTATCCACACACAGACCAACGGGCTTTATATATGAACCGAAAATCAAGTTGTACTTTTCTTTAGCTACAGGTTCCATAACACGTCCATACTCAACAGCTTTAAGTTTATTATTTAAATTTCCGTATAACAGGCTATGAACTATTTTCTTACAGGATGTGGAAGACCTCATTTTACATATTTTACCCACATTCGATGCTGTTATTCGTTTTCACCTTTCGGAATGTAAAAATTGAGATCTTGCTTGATTTCTTGTCTCGTTTTCCAGATAAACTGAAATTTTAAAAATTAAATTCAAACTAAAAAATAGAAAAAAGTTGGAAAATTTGTACTTTTATAAAATTACCTATATCTGTATCTTTAATTTATTAATAAAATCATTATTTGTGATTTCTAAATCTTCCAATGATAAATCATCAGGTGGCAACTCTTCAGCGATGCCATAATGTTCATCAGGACCTGATTTAGAAAATATTTTCCTAGATTTAAGAGGAAATAATTCACGTCTTCTAATGTTATTGTTTCGTTTTTTTCTGGACATTTTTTAAAAACGCTTTTCTAAATATACCTATAACATAAATAAAATTGTTTTGAAGACATAAAGTCACAAATTAAAATTCACATTTTGTTATACCTGGACTTTTCTTTGTAATATGCTTATTTATTGCTCGTAAATACTGTATTGAGTTGAATGCTACAACAACTGCTTCAATTCTTGTGTTAAAACTTATAAGTATTGCGTTGTGATAAATTTATCCTTTTCTCTCCGATGAATTTATTAATTAAGCTATTGAACTGTTCACAGATATTGTTGTCAACATCTACTATCAAACTACCTGAATTTAAAACTAATCGATTGCCTATATTATTAATTTCTATCATCATTCCACTCATTTCGGCATGTTTGACCTAATTATTTTCATCACGATTTTTCGGGTGCACATGATTTGCGCACATTTACTAAAATTACAACTCATTTGCGCACATTTTTACAACTCGTTTGCGCACAGATTATTTCTAGTGTAACCACTGGTTTGCGCACACATTTCCCTTCCCACTTTTACAGACTTAGGACTGTCAGTGAATATTTTAACTTCACTGGTGTGGTTAAAAATGTATTTTTGGTGTGATGTGTTAAATAATATGTAAATCTTTCCGTGTGTTGCGGAGTCGACCAGTTCTTCCGGGTTGCCCCGGAGACACTCAGCCCCTTTGTATAACCGCGAGGTTGTCTCTTCCAGGCAGTAGCCACGGATGACTCCGGGGGTCCTGCCGGGGCGCCGCCTCACCTCGGGCGCCATAATGAGTGACCGCCGGATTATCGCCCGAGTCAAACCCCTTCTACTAAGGCGGTACTCCCATAACGGCGGTTTCTGCCGGTGCCTCTCTTGTATCAAGCCCCGAGCCGGCTGAATACGTGCACGTGCTTCGCTCGACGGGTGGTCTGGCCCCTCTAGTTCGAGCTCTCGGTCTAGGCAAGAATTTGTTCATAGGGAGTGAGGGCACCCAATTCGCCCCGCGAGATTTTCTGTCCGTCCCGACTCCGAGGAGGTCGGGCATTCAGTTCGTCCCACAGGGTATCCCGTCCCTCGCTCCCGACTAGGAGGGTCTTAGTACGGAGGGCGTTCGACGATCCTGTGGGGGCGCCGTCTTAGGCCCTTTTGGTCCGGCTATCGGGTCCCGCTTCGCCTGCCATTATCCGGTACTTCGCAGGCTTTCGCCCCGCCGCCATCGGTGACAGCGACGGTCAGGGGCGCCATTTCAGTTTTTTTTAAGGGTGTGCATGCAATTAATAGTATACTTCGTTCAGTTACGTATTGCTATTAAATTTGGCCGTGCTTCAAATAGTAATAATTGAATGAGATATCTAGCTGGTATTTAAAATGTTAATATTTACTTATTATGTAGTATGTTATGTATGAAAGCCAAATGTTTTTGATAGCTAAATTGTATAGAAAAATACGACGAAGGTTTTGACAATTGGCCGGTGGTGGGAAAGTGGCCTCTTTATTA
>NW_020270782.1:0-13288 GCF_002803265.2 Melanaphis sacchari
TCAGGGTATTCATACAGCGAGTTTCACCGACCTAGAGTATTCACAGCTGAGTTTCACCGGTGCTAGTATATTCATAAAATAATCAAAGTGAATAATAAATACAAACTTAAATAATATATAATGTAATAATACCGCATCACTGGTATGGTCCTTGCACACACCTAGATCCGAAACTAAGTGTCAAGAGCCTAGCAGCGGTTGCATTAATAATAACGCTATGGTGTTCCAACGTCATCAGCCAGCTAGTATCACAATAAATACAACCCAATATATTGAACAAAATAAATATAACAAATGTAAACTAGTCATCAACTATTGAACAGAAACCTATATCTATTAAAATAAGGAAACAAACATAATTAATTCAACTCAGAAAGCATCAGGATCTGTGGTATATGATTATTCAATTAATTGGCTGAGATTAGATTTAATTAACCTAAGTTAATAATACAGAGCAACTCACCAAAGCATGGATATCATAAACATACTAAACAAACTAATCACTAAATTGTGGCAGTACATAAATCATATACTTGAACTTAATAAGACTTACATTAGACTACCAATAAATAATTAACAATTAACTAATAACACTATTAGTTTCAAATAAAACAAATTCAGAGTGTGTATTAATACATTAACAAATATTAACACACCTGCACTTTACAGTATCCAATAACTGAGCTGTTATTTAAACCCTAAATGAAAGTCTAATGTAGAGTAGAGCAATAAACTGAATATATTATAAGGACAGAACAGTCAAAATATACTAATGTAACAATTTATTATAAACCACTAGATTAAATACATTAATAATATAGACAAGGGTAAGGAAGGATAAATAAATGTACACACCTTATATCTACAGAAATATGATCAATAAATCTACTTACTCACTATGAACCAGAGTACCAAAAGTCTGAAAAAGCAATCAAACCACGCTCTGCTACCAAAATGTTTGCACTAACGGGCTTTACGGGGCGTACGTTAGTCGCAACGGAACTCCGGACCGTCGTGAGGGGAGATTTAAATAATGAATACCAAACAAATACGAATTACAATATTATACATGTATTTAACTATACGGAATGTATTAATATAATATTATTATTTCGGACAAAATGGGAGACGGGGAGCACCGCTCTGCAACACACTGGAGTTGAGGTAGATTCCGGAGCAGGAACAACCACGTGGGTGGCAATACGCAACCGGAGCGGGTCGTTGCGAACGGGACGCGACTTTTACGTAGAGCAAATAACTCACTTGATAGGTCAGAGCTGACAAAATTCGCACGGTTGAAAGCACAACACAATACAATGCTTTAAACAAAACAGTGAGCGGCGGAGCAGACCAAACACACCAAAAAAAAAAACGTATTTTTACGTAATACGCAAAAAATGTACGAGGAGCTTCGAACTGCTTGAACGGCCAAAAACAACAAAACATGGCTGAACACGGCGGCGACCGCGTCGTTTACCGGACCAGGGCGACGGACGCAACAGTGTCGCCAATCTGTCGGGTGACCAAGCACCGTTACGGATCAAAGTCCAAGACCCGTGACAGATTGTTTACGAAAAAAGATCGAACAATAAGTAATTATTTATATTACACCATATATTACACAGGTGATAGGTAAAAGCATTAATTTTATATACAGATAAGTCGAACTATAGGAATATTTGGAAACCGCGTATTTTTAGATTTATTTTATTCCGACAAACATCGCAGTTTAGATAATTTTGAAGATAATAATATTATCTGGGCCGGTACGGATTACGATTACAATTTATAGATTATACATAGATACATTTATCGCATAATATATTTTCTGCATTTACTAAAAGATTTTTAGAAATTAAAAAATTAGTAGCTGATTCTTCGTTTTGAATTATGGTATAAAATTCTTTTGCAAGCATATTGAAAAGTGAAAATAAAAACCGTATAAACCCAAGAACTGTCGGCCAATGACTAAATACACGATCAAAAATTATATCATGCAGTAAAAGAGAGTGATAATCTTTATTAGCATTAAGTCACGATAGTAAAGATAAATTGGGTAGTAGAGCGCATACGACAAGCGTGCCGTAATTGCAGGTAGACCGCGATCTACGGTAGAGCGCATACAACAAGATGGCCGAATATTTAACTAATAAGTATATTAAGGTTTATAAAATAATATAATCAGTAATTAGTAATTACATTTTAAATTCTGAAATATTTAAATATTAAATTATTAAATATTAAGATTTGTGAAAGCAATGAACTTAACTTCAAATGTATCAAATATACCTGAAATTTAAGCAGTAACCTAGCGGAACCATGACAATTATTTATAATTTCATAATTTCATAATTCTAAAATCGTAATTATCAAAATATTAACGAAATTTCGCATTTTGTTTCAGTTTTTTACGATTGTCTGAATCAAACTAGTCAACTAATTTAATATACGTTTAATTGATCATTTTAATGAGATCTGCATAAAATTCCTTATAAATTATATAACAATTAATAACTAATAAGTACCTAAGTAATAAGTTAAGGATTTAAGCAAATAAGTATCTTAACAGTTTTTAAAATTTTAAAGGAGTTGTAGTTAACACAGGCGGTGAACATAGTCTTATTTAATTTTTTTGATGGGTTAAAAAGCTATAAAATAGCATATAATCTTTCATTATTAATATATCATTTATAATCAATACAATAATATAGGTGATATATTCATAATATGTAGGTGAATGAATCATTTTCGAAAATGAAATTTGATTATTGTTTGATAATGATAGTAAAAATAATGAAAAGATACCAAAAACGACTTAATATGAAAATTAAAAAGGATTCTTTTTTGAACGCGTTATAACAGCTGGTGATCTTTTTTCAGGATTAGAAGGTTTAGGTATAAAATCTGGATCACTATCGTTATCGTCCTCAATTTAATTTTTGTTTTAAAATAGATCTTAATAGAAGTCGTAATTCTACTTTTTCGCTACCTACTTGTTGAAAATTCGGCACCCAAAAAATCTAAAATATATTATATTAAATCGTCTATAGACAATAAATAATAAAGATGCAAAAATTTTGGTGTAGAAAGTAATTCAATTTTTTTTTCTAGGGAATTCTTTCTATTAAAATACCCTTTAAGGGAATTATTCAACAATACAAATATATTATCTGCTTATAAACTATACATAAGGCAAATTTTAATAAAATCTATACAAAACTATACACTAAATGCTATGGGAATAATAGACAGAAAAACAGGAAAATACATTAAACCGTTGTAACAAGTTCTAGGTACTCTTCCGATTACACGAAAAAAACTATTTTCAACAATTTAAATAATGAAGTAAAGAGTCTAATGATAAGCTTATGCGAAAATAAATCTAATAACTCCAATGATATAATTAATAAAAATAAAATAAAAAAATTAATTCATAAAATATATAATAATCTTAATAAAAAGTCAATATATTTAACAAACGCAATGAAATGTATCAGGAATATATTATTACATTACTATATTATTATAAATATAATATGCCGTAATCCTGATTTTAATCCTATTCTCGAATATCTATTTACTTTATTATATTTATATTTAATTAATTAAGTATTACTTTATTGTGTAATTGTATATAAGTATTTTACTGTGATTGAATGATGATATCCATGAACTCCATACACCAGATACAATCTTATAACTCAGTTTTTGTATGCGTCAACTATTATTTATGTAATTTATTGCAACTATGTAGGTACCTAACTATAATTGATTTGGCTGAATAAATAAATAAATTACCTAGGTCAGTGGAGTAGCCATGGTTGGTGAGGGTCAATGGGCCATATCAACTTAATATTAAAATGAACTGTTATTGTTAGTTATTGATTATGTTTTTTTAATATTTTGGGTTTGGCCTTCTCCCCATTTTAAAATTCTGGCTACGCTACTGACTTGTACGGGTATGCAGATAGAAATTTTGGGTTAACTCCGTAACATTTTTTGCAAATTAAAATTATAAAAATTGAACAATATAGTGAATTCTTTACTATTCTTTACTGTTTACTTGGAAAAAAAATCAAAGTATTTACGAAATAATATTTAATGCTATTCATGTGCTGGGAAAAGAACAATCTAATTAATAAATGGATATTTCTATCATCTACGCCAAAGTACTCATAGAAAATTAGCAGAATTAAATTAAAAAACAAATAAGAAGAAGATTAGGTTTTTAATGAATTTTGTGGTAGGTATGTTAGACGGATTTACTTTTTTACCACTAGTAAGTTAAAAACAGATTTTGATTATTTAAAATTTAATATTCCTCTTAATGCCAAAGAGTTATTTAAATATTTTAAAGAAACCTATGTGAGTGGAATTATCGTCGTTCGTCGAATACATAAACAAAATACTCTGAATTTAACCATTCAATGTTTTCCTGTAATGTTTCCTTTGGAAGTTAGCTAGAATATAACACCCATCGATTGGACATTAATTACTAAAATAAAAAATGAATTGTTTGCAGACTGTGCAAGACTTGCTCTCCAAAATGTAGAAAAGTCCAAAACAAAATCTTCAAAATCGAAAACCGTTAAATTAAAATAACATATCTCAATTTAAAAATATGACAATGAAATATTAATCTTATACATATATTTTTATTTCTTTTTTACATACTATTTTATATGTATCTAAAAATGATAACATATGCATGTATGTAAAATAGCTTAACAAATATCACGTCGAGTGTTACTGCTGGGTAGCTTTACTCCCTTCATACTTTCACAGTAAATTTTTTATATATTTTTTACCGCTCAAATGCTTATTGTAACTATTATTACAGATTGTATATATTCTAATAAATCATAAATGTTATAAATAATAAAAAAAAAAATTATTATTGACATTGTAATACAATTACAAAACAATTATTTATTCTTATTATGACTAAAAAATCAACTGTTTTAATATTATACATTGACTAAAATCGAAATCTCATGAATATGTGTGTTAGGTAGAACACATCATTTTTATTATAGGATTATTTAATAGGGAATTTTGCGAGGGCTTATTTCAATTTCTTCTAAAGCATATTTTTTGTACAAATTTAATGCTATATATGTCATTATTTTAAATTTTAATGCTGGAGTATATCGTACAAATACTTTTACTAATATGAATTTTAATGAAAATTGTACGAAAATATTTTACTACAAATAGGTGTGCTATAAAAGACTTTTTATTAAAATCTTCAGTGTGACATTTTTTATGGACTGCAAATTGAAATGTATATGAATTAGAAAATGATTTAATTGTATTTTGTGTTATAAATTTTTACATTTTCGGGTTTTTTCCTTTAAGTTTAAAGTATTTTCAAAATTCATATAAATTATGAAAAAGTGACTTCTTTAAAAAAGTAAAAGCTGTTTCTTAAAATCAGTCATCATCGAGTATAATATTTTGAATTTATATTTGTGTTTACTTCATATTAAAAAGGGCATTAATAACATATTAAATAAATTTAGATGACAATATTGAGAATAATTTAATTTTAGGATCAATTTTATGGATCAGCTATTTGGAATTTTTTTCAAATAGGTACATATAAAAAAACTATATTCATTTTAATTTATAATCAAATTACTAATTATTTATTAATATATTAATTCATTTTTTATTGTTAAGATCAGTGTATATATTTTAGGAGTTGAAGATTATTTTAAATTGTAATACTAAAAAATATTACACAAATACTTTTGCTTATGATCAATTCTGAAAATAATTAATTTAGTTTCTAGCTGCAGAATACAAATAATACAATACTATCTACCTATTAAAATAAAATATGAAGTCAGATTTATAAAGCATTGAAAGAAACTTAAACTTGTTAACGTTAGCTATAAAAAGTTTGAGTAATAATATTATTGGGAATGTAAATATTTAAACTTAAAATTGTATATTATACTTGGAATTTAGATTTTGGAAATTTTTCTTGTAAATTTGACTATTTGTCATATTATTGAATTTAGATTTAAATTATTGAACCTAAATCTGCTAATCTACTATTATTTATATATATTAGTTTATAAATTATCTACTACTATTATTGTCTATTATCTTAATGAGTCTGACCCACGGTAAGAGTAATAAACTGCGGTATAGAATAAAAAAAATATAATTATTATCAAATAATATAATAATAATCATTTAGTAAAACAGCATTACCTCACAAATAAAAAAAATATTTTAATATATATTTTTTGAAAATTTTATGTTGGCAACAGATTTTACACGGCCATTTTTCGGCCCAGATCCTTATCATTTTTCGGACAACTGCACCCTACTCGGTACCAGTGGCTTCCCTGTGACGTCACCAGAAGATGACGTCACCACACCGTCCAACTGACAACCGCACACGGTGTTCATCAGCGAGCCCGGATTGTACGCTTTTTC
This sequence comes from Melanaphis sacchari, assembly GCF_002803265.2. Classification (NCBI taxonomy): domain Eukaryota; kingdom Metazoa; phylum Arthropoda; class Insecta; order Hemiptera; family Aphididae; genus Melanaphis; species Melanaphis sacchari. Next base: position 6,451 of record NW_020270782.1, read on the forward strand.
GCGGTGACTCGCAGCAAAAAACCCGAAGCCGTGTGGTATCGTCACCGTCGACGCTTGACGTTGTGGGTGTCAAAAACATTGTTAGAGGTGAAAACGACGAATATTAGCATTTATTATATTGTATGCGGTATTGTCAACGACAACGACACACACACACACACACGCGTATATATATTTATATTAAAAGCGCATTGTTGTTCTTCGGAATTGATTATATAATTGGTGACCCAACTAAATATGTTTCATTCTTTTCCGAGTTACAGGGACACAAGTGTGTGTCAGTTGTGTTTCTCTATCGAGTCGTCCAACAGTGTCGTCGGTATGCTCAACGCTCTAGCCCTCTGTATATTCTTTAGTCTCCATGGGTTAATTTGTACGAACTTTTCCAAGAATTCCAATTCGTCGGATACGATTTTAACGGTGCAGGAATTGATTTCGATTCACGGCGAAGATATGTAATTGTATAAATCGTTTTCGTCATTTTTTCTGTATTCAAAATATTTTTCGTTTTATGTCGTTGTAGCCTGCAGAGATTGCGTGCCGAATACGATGAACGGATCGACCGAGAAGAAGATGAGATTAATATAGATCGACAAAACTCGGACAGTGAATGTAGCGAAAGCGACGATACGTCTGAAACGTTTTCACCCAATTTTGGCCAACATTTAAATGTACGCTCTTTTGATATAGATTCGCTCTTGAATTGTCTGTACGCTCCGATAGGTTGGCAAGGATGTATTAATTTTTCTGACCGTATTAACTTCAATAAGGATGTTTTAAAACATATCGAAAATGTGACGACCCAGTTTTTCCGGAATGATAAAGTCGATTGGTCGTTCTCAACCCGTTGCTATAGTAAAAGATTTGAAACTAACGGTACGATTGCGAGACGATTAAAAATCGTTCCAATCACCATAGTATTGGGCACCTCACAATATGTCAAGGAAATCGATATTATACGTTCTAATTATTTCTGTTATACTTACGACGAACTCTATTACATACTTGTTATTTTGAAAAAAAATCAACTTAAACCGGACGATTATATTTGTTCGTATTATAAATCTTTACACTATCGGAAAATAGACTGTGGCACCGAAGTAATAAGCTATTTTTGTAGAGATTATCGTTGTAGAGATATTTATATTGAAAACAATATAACAACTATTTAAATATTAGCGAATAAACAAAAGTACCGTTTGAAACGTATATACGATATAGGTACGTTGTTGAGCTTGGTATCGAAAATGAAAAATTGTGATCTTTGTGGACAATCTGTACAACTGTGGCTCGGTGAAAACGATTCAGATTTTTTATGAGCATAATTTATAACATGTAAAATATTTTATTCGATTTTTTTTTTTTTTTACTTGTAATCCAATATCGTCTGTCTTATATTATGTATGTATATATTTGTTACCAAAATAAAAACCACAGAATACAGTTATTGTCGTGTTTATTTATTTCAACAGTTGTTGATATAGTGGTTTTATATGGATTTTCAATATGGACAACTCTTTGGCTAGTGGAAGATTACCCGGTGCTCGTATAGCTAAAAGTAAAATAATCGACCATACGAAATTATCAGTTGGCCGCAGCAGATTCATCGACGACGCTCCTCTGAAAATTACGGAAAACGTAAGAGCGTATCTCGACGAAGTGTTCGGGTCACTAATGCACAGGCTGTCCGAAGAAGCGGACCCCCGAGTATGTTTATTCGTCGGCAGTACCGTAGATTGTATATTGAGATATAATAATATACACTTTAGACGTGTGACGGTGTTTGAAGTGAAAGATAACTTCAATATGCCCGAACCGCTATGGTTTGATTTAGATTCCGAGATGGGAGTTTTGGATAAATTAAATATATTTCTAAATTTTGAATGGTACAAAACATACATATCCATAAATACGGATGTACCCGTGGTCTGGCAAAACGGAAATATACCCATTGAAAGTTTCAATTCTTCGGAACAAGACTCACGAATAGCTCCAATGGACATTGCGAAAATAAAATGTGTAGTCGCTTGAGATCACTTGGCCCAGCACGTGATACAGAGGTACACTGTCGATGGACCGCAATTGTCCAATTGTGATATTCATGATTCGTGGACACGTCATGGGGCCACGTTACATTCGTTTTTAGATCTAATAATAGTGATCAATGACGTGCCTAATTCCGCGGACCGCAGACTCAATGAAAACGACGGTTATGTCACCGATCCGGGAAATAATTTGATAAGTTCCTTTATGCATTGACAACGACGATGTCACGACGTGTGTCCGTGTTATATGTTTTTTCACGTTGCAGCGCCGTCACCGCCCATCACTAGCACACGTACACTCGCCATGACAGGAACGACCGATGATGATGGTGTAAAGATTTGCGAGACTCGTATATCCATTATTCCCGGTAGTTTTTGCATGTTTGATCATTATTTCTTTGTAATCAATGATATCGAATATCATTTAGGATATTACTCTAGAGGTACACTTTTGCCGAAAGGTGCGACTAAAAACTCTACTTTGACAAACGTCGAACATATGTGCGAATTGTGTTACGCTAAGCTCATCATAGATATAGATTCGGGAAAATATAGACGTGATTTCAGTTTTTTTCCGTTCATAAATTGTGAAACGTTGACACGCGGTATAAGCATACAATCGCTGTTGCTGTTGACCGTACCGTTCGCGTATACTTTATTGTACTTGTGTAAACCAACATGCTCGTTGATTCTATTGTTGGTCACCGTAATTGCGCTACTCTGGAGCAGTAAATATGCTTGTAGTAGAATAAGTTATTCGCGGTGCTCGCATTTGGATAATAAAAACTTATCACTGATAAAGTAAAAAAAAATATGTCGATAAGACAAAATTTAGCATCTATCGTGGTATTGTCCATAGTTTACGTGTCCAATATATTATGGTTTCCTGGTAAAAACACCAATCAAATTGCGGGAAACGGTAAGGCCGCCGGGATCGTTGAGACGTGCTTCGAACAGTTCACAGATTTCATACACTATGACCGTGGACGTGCGATGTACAGCAAAAGATTAGGAAAACATTGCCGCACCAGATTAAACCTTACAACTGTCAATGAAACTTCGTTGTTGTTCAACGGTTATGTCTTAACAGATGTGAAATTTATTCAATCACAAGCCAGTGATCGAATTGATACCGAAAACATACCATTCGAATTCGATACCGTTTCCGAATTACCGCCGACATTTGATCATTTCAACAAAATAGCTGTACAACTATCGTTCGCCTCGCACGAATACGATGATACGTTTGCGGCGAACAGTGCTAAAACCGACGTCGCGTCACTCGCCGACTTGCATGTCTACTCGATCACGGATCCCGGGTATATTGCCATTCTTATCGTATCAAATGTACCAAAATTATATTACATATATTACACGACGGATTAACGCCCGAACACCGATTACGAAAGTGTACTTGAAAGGATATTACTCAACGAACCAGATTGCTCGAGATATGTAAATTGTTTCACACGGTTCTTGGGGAAAGAAATCAAATAAATACAATATTGATGGGGTGTAGTTTATTTTTTTTTGTACACAGAAAAAACTATTTGAATATACCATTTACAATTGAAAAGTTATAATCTTGCATGAATTCTGGAAGATCGGGTTTCAATTTTGAAATCGGCATAATGGTTTGAGCGATTTCCGGTCCTTTTTCACCAACAACAGTGCCGTAATATTCCAATAGCTTTTTAGAGTTTCGGAAATGTTCCACAGCGTCCAAACGTCCATCTGACGTGTACGGGACACATATTATTTTGAAACCGAACAACGATGCGAACATATAGTAAGCCATAAACTGTGCAGAGACGTACTGTTGTAAACGTCCCCGTAATGCGTCTCCGTTTTCACACCGTTTCAACATACGTTCACGGTTGCGGCTAGGATACGGATCCAAAAACACCACCACGTCGAATCCACCGTGATAGCGTATCACGAGTTCATTGAAAATCTTCTCGAAAAACGTCATCAGTTTGTTCACCATTGAATCGGCGTGTTTGGGGTCGCACAGTTCCATTATGGCGGACCACAATGGATTGTCTATCAGACCACGGTCGCCGATGAGATACTGAGCACCTGCGCGATACCCGTGATCCAGTGCAGCGTGCAACGCGGCTACGTGTGCCGGTGCTTTACCCTTACCGCTAAAAGTACCTAAATCTCCGCGACTTTTGATCGTCCACCCGCGTTGTTTCAACTCGTTCAGCATTGTCGTTTTACCGCAACACGCTACGCCCGTGATGTATTTGGGCCTGTGTCTGCGGGCTTCCGCCGTGGTTGCGTGATTTACAAGCCCGGCAAACGGTACGGTATATGTATTTTTGATTTGTATTAATTTTTCAAGTCGCCATTCGTTGGGACCCCAACATTCCGATTGTAAATGATTGTACATATCTTGAAAATGCAATATCCACTCTTTGGACACGTATCGTGCCAACGAGAAATACGGCATCTGAGGTTCCGACGAAATAGTTTCAGACTGGATAGTTTGTTGGAGAACGTTCACGTCATGTCTGAAATGCCCCATCAATATTTTGAATATTTTCAACAACATCGGGTAACCTCGGTACGATACTATTGATTTTCCGTTGATCGATTCGACAATGTTGTTGGTCAGTTCAGAAATACCACTGAACGTGTACCCGAACTCTTGGATTTTGTTCACCGGCCATTGCAGTACGAACGCCATTATACCGTGAACGATATGATCACGTTTACGACTTTTCAACAAATCCGTGGATAAGAACCGTGCATCTTTTAAGTATTCGTATACATACAACATGTCTCTCCCGGTCTCGTTTGTTCTCTAGGACATTTTATCCACGGCTCCACCACGCCGGCGGCCGTTTTCGGCGTGTTTTCGACATATTCCATAAACATTTTACTGAGCGTCGATATTGGCCCGTCACTCACAACATCGTCGAAATCAGTATACACCAGGTCACGCCGCGAATCATCGTATTCATTTGGATAGTATTTTTAAAAACGCATCAATACATCTCAAATATTTCGTATGTTGTTGGTCCATCATATTCACGTTATTTTCAAATTTTTTATTTTCCAAAACGTCGTAAGCATTGGCAACACCGTGAAGATAATCCATTAGGCATTGGTCGTCGACAATAATCATGTTGTATTATAGTCGACAACAGTGCACCGATTGACGGTCGGCAGCAAATTAAATCTATTCAATTTCGACGGCCACCTATTTATATATTATTATTGGGTGACCATATTAAGAAAATAAAAAAACGGGACATCTGAAACGTCTACCCCCCCACCCCGCCACAAAGAATGAGTTTACCGAAAGAAATTCATTGATCGAATGTCAATAGCGAACAGTGTCAACTAACAACTATTAGCGATAAACGCGTAATGCCTATAAAAGACGGAAAAAGACGGACAACGTAAAAACGATAAAGAACTTAATAGAATTAGAATAGAATAATAATAATAATAATCGAATCAATATAATTATAATATTCATAAGACTACAGGCTTGTCCTACAGTTGTCGATACCGTAATACGAGTATTCGTAATAATTGAAAAACAAAAATAGCAGACGACCGTCGGGGCGGGTACAGTTTTCCCGATTTTGATAACAAGTGATAACAGCAAACCTGATAAGAACAAAAAAAAAAGTCAATGCCAACCTCCAAAATTTAGATAAAATCCCAGTTCCCGCTTTATTCGCCTGCAAATAAATAAATAAATAAGAAATAGATTTCATACCAATTGCAATTTCTCGATAAATGTATAATAAGAAATTTTATCTTCTATAAATTAACACCCTGTTTAGTTAGCTTTTAATCGGTGAAGTTAGGTTTTTATCATTTATTATTTGTATTTAATTCATTGATCATACTTTAATAATATAGTATATACTATATACTTGATAAAATATAATATTATAGTTTATTTTATAAATACCATTGGCGCATCTATCAAAGGATCTTTAGCACTCATTGTTTTTTATTATTGCTATAAATTTTTTAGTTCACTTATTAGAATAAGTGTATATTTTCCAATAATTGATACTGTAATTACCAATCTTAATTACTAAACAGTAACTATTTTTTTATAGGTTGTTTTTAATGTAAATATTGATGAGTTAAAAGCTGTAATGATAGTTGTCTTTAATTTATTAACATCTAACTTTACCTTTAAAGATACATGTCTATTTAATAAAATTCTGAAATTCAAATGTTATTTAATTTCTCTAATATTGTAGTAGAAAGATGTATTATAAATTTGTTGTTATTATTAATATTAAGTAAATTTAAGAAGTTTTGATTTATTGGTTAATGTAGATACTTCATTGTATATCGTAAACAATGTCTCTTAATGTACCTAAATAATAAATATCCAAGATATTATTTTATTAAATTTTTAATGTGACTAATATGATGTGCATAGATACTCTATTTCAATTAAAAAAATTGAATGCCACCATTAAAAATTTGAAGAAGTACAGAAAGTTTTTAATGTTAATTATAATATGAAAAATCATTAATACTAGTTATGTAGACATTGATTACTTTTACTAATTGTTTTTTTTTTTTTTTTTATTATTATTATTGGTAAATATATTTATTTAGAGTAGCAGTTCAAAAGTTTTTCAAATATTATATTCAGCTGCTCTACTATTTAAAAATGTAGAACTACAGATAATTTTTGTGAAATTTGTAGTGTTAATCCAATAAATAGATTTGCATGAAATTAATTTTAGTTGTCTAGCTATAACTTATAAGTTATAACTGATCTACAGTCTACACAAATATTGATAAAA
>NW_020270782.1:13298-13655 GCF_002803265.2 Melanaphis sacchari
TACTTCAATGTTTTGCCACTTGCAGTAATTGCTTCTTTTGCACTTCTGTTGATAAACCCTATCTAAGTAAATAAATATTAAAATTCATTTAAATTTAAAATCAATGATAAATAATTAATAATTGGTAAAAATTTAAGTGAAGTATCACTCAGGTTTAACATATCTACTCATTCTTTTTTGCCCTATTTTGGCAATTAATCCAAAATTTTGGAAAAACTATTGAGAATTTTGGAAAATTACCTTTAAAGTAGGTACTTGGCCAACTTAAAATTGTTAAAAACCAGAGTTAAGTATTTGTTAATGCACTATATTTAAAATAAATACATTAATACATAATCAATTATGTATTTAATAACT
>NW_020270783.1:0-18089 GCF_002803265.2 Melanaphis sacchari
TATAATATAATTTGTGATACGCAAGTATACGGGTATACTATATAGTTATAATAAGTATAATATAAACAATAACCAGTAACCAATAATACTAAATATATTTCCTTGTTATCACGTTTATTAGGAACGGTTATTATTTATACATTTTACACATCTATTTTTAACTTCATTGCATGGATCTATATTTATTAAACATACATATATATATATTACATCTAAAATTATAAGCTTATCGATAACGATCGCCGACGGACGCCGAGACGTACGGTCATATGCATTACTGAAAATAATTTTGTCATTAAATATTATATCGTGTACGCTGTGTCACTGTACAGTTTACCATAATATAACAATAATTAATAATAAAACATTGTAGTTTGTATTTGTTAACTATTTTTATTTTATACCGAACTCGCTTTGAAGAAAATGTCTTTATTCTTAAATTTTTAAATTATTTATTGATTATAACTTATTAGTTATTAATTTATTATTATTTATTTCGTTTCACTAACTTATTTAAAACAATTACAATGGACAAATTTATTATTCGAATTACAAAGGTAAGTCAATAAAATATAAAATACATACGTACAGTTAATATAATATTTTAAAGTTAGGTACATATTTAATTTACAAAATTAGTAAGTAATTAGTAGGTAGGTATATTTATTTACTTTTTTCTTATTATAGGGAAAAACACAACTTGATTCAAATTCTGATCCAGATGATCCGGCTCCTATTGCTAAAAATGAGTCCTCTCCCCCGACTAAAAAATTAAAATTGGTATGTAATTCTTTTTTTATGGTATATAATATAGGTAGTATAAGATGTGGCATAACTGAGCAAGGGGGTATATATGAATTAATTAAATACAATTATACAACTAATTGTAGTGATAAATTAAGTTATATTTTAACTATGAAAAATAAAAATGTACTTTGGATATTTCTTTAAGAGATTGAAAACAATAATAATAAGTAATAACTAAATTAAAATATTGTTTTTTTTTCAAATGAGATACCTACTACAGTAATTGAAAAATATATTGAAATCTGTATTTCATGGTACAAATAAATATTTCACACTGGGTCTATACTCTATTTTAATTGGTTTTTATAACAAACTCAATAAATATTGTGTTTTATATTTTATATTTTCAATCTACAATATACTTGTTTAATTATTTTAGAAAATGTCTTCTATTGAATCAACTGACTTAAATCAACTAACAAATTCTACTCCTGAGGATACATTAATCCAGGTAAAGCTTATCACATTTTAAACTTATATAATTTAATTTAAATAATAATTCATACTATAACTATATTTAAGGTACCTACCTCTATAATTTAAGATAAAATAGTTTTGATTTACCAAAAAAAAAAAAAAAATTAAAATTAAATTTATGAATAACGATTAAGGCATTCCTAACCATTAACATTTAATCGTTTTTATGTAAACTAATTTTAATAAATAATTTTATTAATTTGTTTTTTGTATACCGCCAAGTATCCAAATAAATAGGACATAAGGATTTTTCACAGTAAAAATGTATTATGTAATATGAAGCATTTTTTATGGTAATTAAGTTATTTTTACTTATATTATACGCATTACATAGTAATATATTATAATATACCTACTAATAGGTATTACTTATGTATTATACTACAGTGTTTTAATGCTTTAAATTAATTTTTTTTTTTATATTGCTTATTATTAGCAATTGCTATTGCCTTCTATAATATTGCATATTTGCACAAATATTTGATGTATATATTTATTATTTAAACACACACACACACAAGTATTTTTATGAGTTTAAGCATTTTAACAAAATTGTTGTAGCATGTGAACTGCATTATTGATACATTTAAAATTAAATCCTTATTGTTTACCGATCATTTTTTGTATTACAAATATAAAGTTCTAATAAGACAAAAACTATTTGATTTTTAGACAAAAGAACAGTGGCCATCAGTTTGGTCATTTGATCAGTGGATGGAAAAGAAAGAAAAATATCCATGGCTGTTTTGTTCAATGCACAAAATTGGTTGTATTTATTGTAAAGAAGTTGGAACTTTGAAAACGTTTAAGAAACAAGGCGTTGAAATATCAAAAGAATGGAGTACTTGTAATGTTGATTGTGGCAGTCATCCAAATAAAAAAAATAAATAATCAAATTTAAGAAATAAAATTAAAAGACATGTTGAATCTCAAGCTCATGAATATGCATTAACAATAAAAAAAGATAAAGAATCACAGAGATTAGTTAAGAACATGGAAGCTGAATGTTTTAAAAATGAGAAATCTACTGAATATGTATTTCGAACTGCATACTTTATCTCTAAATACAATAGGCCATATGATGATCATCAAAAGCTAATTGAGCTTCAAAAGGCTAATGGTGTACATTTAGGATCTACACTGCATTCGAGATATTCAAGTACTAGTATTGTAAGCCATATTGCCTCTAAAATGAGAGAACGAATAGTGAAAAACATAATAGATAATGGGTCGAAGTTAGCTGTGTTAATTGATGAATCCACTACTTTAAGTTCAGCAACTAGTATGATAGTTTACATAAAAACATCTATTTCTAATGAAGAACCTATATTTATATTTTTGGATCTCATTGAACTTATTACTCAAAATGCAGAAAATATTGTAAATCAATTATTGAAATGTCTTCATGCATGTGGATTTAATGACAATTTTCTAAGAGAAAATTGGATTTCCTTTGTTAGTGATGGTGCTAGCGTGTTATTTGGAAAAAAAAAATGGTGTTGCAAAACGTTTGAAAGATATTTACCCTCTCATATTCTCCTGGCATTGTCTAAATCATAGACTAGAATTAGCTGTTAATGATTCTATCAATGATATCACATCAACAAATCATTTTAAAGCATTTTTAGATAGCTTATATGCATTGTACAATAGATCTCCCAAGAATCAAAATGAGTTGAAAATAGCATGTGCAGAATTAGATGTTTTGTTTTTAAAAATAGGTCGAGTATTAACTGTTCGCTGGGTTGCCAGTAGTTTCCGAGCAGTCCAAGTTATTTGGAAAACTTATCCTGCTTTATATAAACATTTAAGTACAGCTTCAAAAGATGATTCCAGAGATTCAAAGACAAGATCCAAGTATTTAGGATTATGTAAACGTTTAGAAAGTATTGAATTTGTATTGGATTTAGCATTGATGTGTGATGTCCTCTGGGAGTTATCAAACTTGTCTAAAGAATTACAAAGTCATAAAGCAACAATGGTGTTTGCTGATCAAATTATCAAAAGAACTATACGAGTTATAGAATCGTTCAAAACAAAGGACGGAGAGTATACATCTGAAGCTAAAAAAACAAAAACAAATATGGTTTTTAAAAACATAACATTATTTGATAACCAAAAACTAAGACAAATCAACCAAAATCAATTTTTAAGTAGTGTTTGTAATAATCTTCAAATGTGTTTACTTGAATATAATAATGAAGATTCAAAAATAATATGTGATATACAAATATTAAATAAATGTACATGGCCCAAAGATGTTAATATAAGATTTGGCGAAGAAAAAGTAAAATATTTAACTCAGCGATTTTTGATTAATACAGATACTGCTATTCGGGGCATGAGAAAATTTGTTGACAGCAATACCATTGTGATAAATGAAGAATTAATAGAATTAGATGTGCTTATAAAAACTTTACCAGTATCTACTGCTGAGTGTGAGAGAGGTTTTAGTCTTATGAATTTAATATGTTCTGATCTCAGATCTAGGTTAACAATACAGAATATTTCTAACCTTATGTTTATAAATGTTAATGGGCCACCGCTTTCTCAGTGGAATCCAACAGATTATGTAAAATCATGGCTATTCAAACATAGGTCTGCAGATGATAATAGATCAAGAAAAGTGGCTCTTCCAAATCTGGAGAAAAAGGATTCTCTATGGAAAATTTTGTAATTGGTACAGATTTAAATACATTAAAATATAAATATAACAACTAATCTACAAAAAATTATGTTTTCATTTATTTTTAATTACTTAAAGTTGTGATATCTAATTTATATACTATTGAGTATACTTTTAAGACTATAAATATTAATAAATATTTAGGTTTTTGAACTTAAAAAGAAGTGGGGAGAGGGTAAGATATTAACATAGGTAATCATAAAAAATTAAAATGTATATTTATATATTTTAGGAGTAGGAGAGTAGGATTGTAAACTATAGAGGCTCAATTGCGGTAAGGTAGTAATAAAGACTTTATTAGTGTATGTGATTATAAATAGGTATACAATTAATAATAATGTAGCATATATGGGGGGTGTGGGGGGCGAAGCCCCCCCACGTTTACATATCAAGCCCATTTAAGCGTATACACAATAAAAAAAATTACGACTACATCACTGCACCTGCATATATGTGTCGAGAGAAAAGGTGACTGCTAATATATTAAATGATATAAAAAATAAATAACACAAAGGATATATATATATGACGTGTCAATCACACCACCGTACTATTTTAGAAATATTAAAACACGTAATAAATAATAATAATAATAATAAGTGGACGTCTCCACACTAATAATATAATATATAATAATAATTAATTTACATGAATTGAATTTAAATAATAAGTACGCCTGAATGGCACAAATATACAAAAAATCTTCTTATAATATAAAACCAAAACGAGCTTCCTGGGTTTTTTCGACAGAGTGCTCTGGTTTAGTGTACTGGCCAATCAAAAAATTAAATTTTTTCTTATCGTCTTTCTTATCTCATATCTCTCGGGCGCGCCGTTATCGTTATCGTTATCTCCCGCCGCCGTCGTTATTGTTTGATTTTCTTTTACAGTTTTTTTCCGCTTTTCGCCGATTTTCCGGTCTTTGGCGATCTTTTTCCTTCGCGTTCTCGACGCTACGGCCGAGAGCGGGTTTTTTTCGTCCCGTCCGCGCGCGTTCTTCGTTCGGATTCGGTCCTCCGTCGCGGAGGCGGCCGCCCGCCGACGAACGTCACCCGTGTTCCTCCGGTTTTTCTCTCCGCCCGAATCGTTTACTCCTTTTTCGCGTCCGCGCGTTTTCCGATCGCGCGGAACGCGTCTCTCGCGAGCCCCGCGTCCCCGAATTCCGTTCGCGGCCGTCGCCGTCACCTCCGGAAAACGCGTACTCGCGACGCGTTCACCGGTCGGTTATCGTATCGTCGCGCGTGTACTACTGTTTTTTTTTTTACGATACGATAAGGTTGAGGCCACACAGAACGCTACGCTACATATGCTATTTATACTATGTTTGCTTTGTACGCTATGTTCACTATACGGTGCGGCAACACAGAGCAAGCTACGTATACTACGTACGATATTTACTACGAGTCACAGTGAACAGTTATCAGTCATGTTCAAGATGTTGTCAGGTAGGTTGCCTTGGGAAAGTGATAGTAGTGATGATGAAGCTTTGTTATTATTTTCGTTAAATAATAATAATAAACAAAAAAGGAAATGGGTCCATGAAGTAAATATGGAACGTAAAAAGTTTGGTGAATTTCATCATCTTTTAAAACAAATACGAAAAGATGAATTAAAATTTAAAGAATATTTTCGTATGAGTATGAAACAATTTGATCAACTTTTATCAATTATTAAAAAGGACATCGAGAAAAAGGAATTAAATCTCAGGGAAAGTATTACAGCCGAGGAACGATTAGCCGTTTGTTTAAGGTAAGTAATTTAACACTTTTTAAAATAATAATACTTTTAATTTTTAATAGGTAGCCTTATAATAATAATTAATTAGTAATTAAGTTCATGGTAATAATTACTATAATACTTGAGCCCAATCTTTGATTAATTAAATTAAATAGTAACTCTGTTGTTGCGAGTCACCACAAAAATTCGCGTTTTCATACATCACATTCGATGCACTTTCTTGTACTTGATTTGAAGTTGATGGGTGAAAGAATGTTTGACTAGGAGCAGGTATTATTTGACTGACCGGTGAAGGTGTGTCTAACCTAACCACTGTGCCACAACCCGGTGTTTCAGTACTGACGATAGAGGATGTTGGAGTAGCAGACGGTTGGTCCAAGAATTCAGTTTCTGCATTTATAATTGCCCGCATAACTTCTTGCTTGATTCTCAGTTGCAAACGTCGAGGAAGTCGTTTTGTACTCTCACATGCACTAGTAAAGAAAAAATCTAGTTCTCCTGGCTGTTTTTTCACTTGATTTTTGTTTCCAATGAATGATATTATCTTGTCAACATCACTTTCTTTGCTTACATTCTTTTTGCTTGCAACAAAATTATGTTTTTTCTTTTGAGTTTCACTTTCTATATTATTTGACAATGTTAATTCTACATTTTCTTCATTTTGGCTATGTTCTTCAATTTGATTTTCTTCATCTGTCAAGTCCGCGACAGTATCATTGCCATCATAATTATTGACGTTAGTGTAAGTTCTGTAAAATAATAATAATACTGCAGTGTCTACGGTCAAAGAACTGAGGACAATTTAGAAGTTATACTTACTCACGTGGAGTTGACTCGGATAAAAGAAAAGACATAACTTCTTCGTATTTCCAAGGTTTCATTTTCTTAGCAGCCTGTCCACTTTTTGCCTTCCTTCTTAATGTAGCTTGTCTGTGAGAATCCTGTAGCTTCTTCCATTCACCTTTCAGTTCATCCACTAAACAAAAGATAAATAGAAATAGAAATTAAAATCTATATTTATAGACAGTAAACATTTTAGTTTTTTGTTTATTTTATTCTTAGGTTTCTAGCCACTGGAAATTCATTTCGGTCATTAGCTTTCAATTATCGCATGGGCAGGTCTACAATAAGTAATATAGTTGAAGAAGTCTCCTAATCCCTATGGAAAAACCTTCAGCCTATCGTAATGCCTGATCCTAATGAAGATATATGGAGAGCTTCAGAAAAAGTGTTTAAAGAAAAATGGAACTTCCCTCATTGTGTTGCTGCAATCGATGGGAAGCATGTTCGTATTAAGGCACCGGCTCATAAAGGTTCAGAATTTTTCAACTATAAAAAATATCACTCGGTTGTTTTGCTAGCACTAGTAGATGGAAATAAAAAATTCATTTGTGTTGATGTTGGGCAATATGGAAGAGCTAGTGATGCAAGTGTGTATAGTAACAGCACTATTGGAAAGCGTTTAACAAGCTTAAATATGGGTATACCTCCAGATGAAGATTTAGCAGGAAAAAAATTACCCTATGTAATAGTTGGTGACGAGGCATTTCCTCTTGAAAAATATCTCATGAGACCTTATCCCAGAAGTGCCCGGCGACTGGGCGAGGATGAACGTATTTTCAACTACAGGCTCTCAAGAAGCAGAAATACTGTGGAAAATACTTTTGGTATCCTTGCAAACACTTGGAGAGTATATCATAGTCCACTAGAATGTCGAATTGAACTCGCAGATAAAGTAATTTTAGCTACTGTTGTTCTCCACAATTACACACGTCAATTAAATACTCAAACCAATCTAGCAGCTGTTGAAGAACAAACCAACGAAACTAACGTGTTTATACCAATACGAATTGGTACCTCATCGAATTCAAGTAGAGAAGCTTTAAATGTCCGAAATTTATTCAAAGAATATTTTATTTCCAATGAAGGTCGCGTTGAATGGCAGCAAAGAATTGTGAATCGTACAGCTTAAAATAGTTAAAAACTATTCAATTACTATTATTATGATTAAATTGCTATGTTATATTAATTATATTCTACTATAGTACTAAAGTATATTTTATATTAATATTTTACATTTGAATACTTAATCATACATTTTTATAAATACATTATGAAATAGTAAATACATATTATCTACCTGGCTTTTTCAATTCTTTTGAAATGTTGACCCATGCATTGTCACGTATGTTCTGGTTTCGATATTCGTCCAGATTTTTCTTCCAGAGACAAGGATACCTGCGTACTTCCTCTATTAGCTGTTCTAGTAACATCGCTTCAAAAAAATGACGTAGTACTCACGAAAATTAATAAAATATAATTTATTTTTATTTTGTATTTTTCAAAAAACCGCTGGTTCTACTTGAATTCTAAATTATAACTCCGTGAAAAATTATAATCGACTGTTCGTTGCTCGTATATCACAGGACACGCTATATTAAATTTCTGATATCGGTACTAGCAATGAACATGCCTGTCAAAACCAGTACGTCGCACGTCGCGACACATCGCTCAAAAATATAGCCACAAATCAAACACTGGGCGACGCGTCGCAACGTAGCTAAGAACAAAACGTAGCGTACACTATTCTGTGTGGCCACTTACGTCTTCAAGATAGAAAACTATTTTTTATTCATATAGCAAACATCGCGAACATAGCGCGTGTAGCTTTCTGTGTGGCCTCAACATAAATCGTTTATTCCTGTCGAATACGCGTTTTTTTGTTTTCGGTGTCTCCGCCCTCGGACGCCTCCGCGACCTCATCGTCTCGATAGCGTATAAAATACGATTATGTGTATAAAAAAGAAACGTACGCACCGTCCATGACGTACGTCATATATGACCAGATCCTTATGTGTATTATACAAAAAAACATCGCAAAATCGTCGCTCTCCGGTCGTTGTAATGCCTTTGATCGCGTACGTTTAGGGCGATATCGAGATGTGTGTATGTGATAATAAACTCGGTACGTCGTTAAGACGTACACGATTAAATAATGTAATGAATACGTCGGAAACACTCTAAACGACAATAAACGTGCGATTTCCGGTTTCACGACACGCGAATCATAAAAAACGTATCGCTTAAACGACGTCTACTATAGTATTCGTTGCATCTCTAAAACGGTTTAAGTGCTCGAAATTCGACTACGGTTTACAACTCAAACTGGTAGTCGATAGTTGTTAGGATAGGTTCCCCGACGTTAGGTAGGCAGGTTCGATTCCCGTTCCGACGAAATTCGGGCGGCTCCATATGAATCTATGCGTATTGGATTTTTTGCATTTTTTTTCTCATTTAATTCGATCGTTATTAATTACTATTATCGTTTTGATATCCAATCTCACACTACTACTCATAAAATATTTTTCAAATTTTAAAAATGATTTTTGATCTCACACGTTTTATTTTATATTGCTCGATTGATGATGTTAAAATATATTACATTACGATATACTTTACACGGACATTAAATCACACAATAGTATTCGATTAAACCAATTGTAGTTATTGCTAACGGTCTGCACACGATTCAAATGTACATGTGTTTTATGCGATTTATATTATGGCCCGAGAACGTTCTATTGATTACGATACAGTTGTTTCACTCTGTCTTGACCGTGAATTCACTATTGTATGTGTTTAGCCTTTCAGTCGTTTACATTTGAAAGATAAAGTGGAAAAACAATTGCACATTTTTTTTTTTTTGATTTTTAAATATTTTGTCATCACAGAAAGTGCATATTTCTTTTCGATATCTAACCATCTTTAAAATATCAAAAAAAATATTAATTATGTATAGTTTTTTGATTTTCAACTCGCTAACGTTTGACATGTATTTTCATTAATACGTTTAAAATCTTTCCTTTACGCTCACATCGTCCGCGATCCGACGCAGTCGGATTGCCTACCTGGGAGGTTCAAACGCGTTTAACTGGATTTTCAATGGTGATCGCTTGAAAAATCGAGCGTTTGATTCGACTTAACCCTTTCGGTCCTGATTTTTTTTTTTTTTAGGAAAAAAATCCATAATTTTTTTCCTTGGTTAAATAGCCATAAATAACTTACTCACGCAATTTCAGAAAAAAAAAATTATTTTTTACCAAATTATATGCAAATTTTCATCACATACTTCTACAAGTAGGTCGGGTTGTATAGGAGTCAAAAAAAAAAAAATTACCTACTTCTACAAGTAGGTTGGGTAAAAAAACAAAACAAAATAATAACAAAACCTTTTAATACGAGTATATTTTAGGAAATCCAGGCAAAACAGTTTGATAATTTATGTGATTCTGCGGTGGGGCTGTAATATTTTCCGCAGAAACATTGTTTTCTTGGCTAATATCATACAACGTAGGCGAAAAAATATTATTATTTATTGATTGCTCACTTTCTTCTGTGTTAACAGCATCATCAATACCAAATAATTCGTATTCGTGTAGCAAATTATCAAATTCGTCAGAGGGGAAATCAAACTGTTCATCTTCGCCTTCAGAAAAATCTGATAAATCCGATTTATTTCATTCATCTAAAAGCTGAAGTATATCACAATCTCTCAAACGTTTGTCTGACATGTTAAAAATATAAGTAATCTAAAATAAATAATATAATCTAACGAATAAATATAAAATAACACGAAAAAGTAATAACGGAAAACAAGAAAAACAAATGACAAATGTAATGTTATCACGTTCACGCCGGTTTTATCTAATGCTGATATATTGTACTCCGTTGTTGCCCGACATACTCGTAGCAGTAGGTGATAAGACTGATAGAATTTGGCGGTAAAATTGTTGAGTTACTGATTATAACATATTGGTTATGGTTGTTACTTATATGTAAACATGTTAACTATTGATTTAAAAACTCCCAGATTTTTAAAATCATATGTTAGATAGTTTTGGCGGGAAATGCAATTATGATTATAATGACCTTATCATCACTATATTTATTTTTTATTTTTTCAAGAAAATAGTTAAAATATTACAATTATACTGAAATATCGATGAATATTATTATTTTTTATGAATGTCCATATAATAAGAATTATTATTTTATAACATTTGGTTTGCTGCGATGAAAACTTTATTTAAAACAATTTATCGAAAGTTGCCTACCTATACGAGTAGGTCAGGACCGAAAGGGTTAAACTTTTTTGCGTACTAAACAGCACAACACGTCTTCGACGTCAGGAGGTATGACAATCCGCCGCAGGCGGATTGCTCTGTCGGGAATCGATATTCACTGGACGATGACTGATAACTAGACACTTAATTACCTTTTCGGAATGTATTTATTTATTTTCCATGCACAAAAGCACAGGGCAAGCTACGGGACAAGGTGTATTACACCTGTAAATTTAATGAAATAACCCACCACTAAACGTTCGAATTGGACTTTTATATACTTTTATTATATTATAAGATTATTATTTACGCGTTTAAAACGACACCGCCAAAGTGTAAAACCACCAAATCAGAGGTACCAACGTCTCAAACATCGTTATCACTGGTTTCGCCTACTAGACTTTTCTAACTGCGGTATTCATAAGTCCTGTCTCCAACCTAGGAAATTCACTTTAAACGATTTTCAGCTACCTAGGGTATTCACATACAGCGAGTTTTACCGACCTAGGGTATTCACTTACAGCGAGTTTCACCGGTGCTAGTAATAATATAAATACAATAATAATAATAAAAGATAATACGACCGTGATAGCACCGAGACGTATATCACCGTTATCACGGAAAGGCCTTGCGACGGAGTTCGTTGACCTGTCCCACGACGTCAAATGTTATCGTGCTGAGGGCGACGCGACAACAGATCGAAGATGGACGAGTGACGTGCAAACTGGTCCACCAAACACGTGATTTATATATATTTTTAAATATTCTTAACGCACGACTCATATGAAGACGACAGCACCACCAAACAGTGGCTGCGCTAGGCGTGGGCGAAGTGGCCATTGCCCACGGCCTCCCACCTCAAAGGGCCTCGTGTTCCAAAGGGATTTATAATTAACCATAGAAAAATATGGGAAAAGTGTCTATACAAAAATTTTTGTATCCATGAAATTATTTTATTGTAAAAAAAAAAATCATAAACATAATAATTATATATATATATATATAGGTACTCATCAATACAGAATACATTTTAGTACCAATGTAGTTATTTTTTGTTTTTCTTTTATTATTATTATATATTGAAAATACACTAGTCAACACGTGTATTGTGTATACTTTTGTTGCCGAATGTTATATTTCGTCATGAGTCATTACTATACGTACCGGATCACACTATGCGTTTTGTCGGTTGCCGATCGGCAAACGACCGCGACTTCTATAATTAACATATAAACCGCGTTATCGGGGCTAGACTGACCGATTTGGCGAACCGATTTTATCTAAATTCGGTAACGTAATTTCATTTTGACAGTTGTTATTAGTTCAATTGGTTGTGTTTTATCCTCATTTCTGTATCGATCGACTACCGAAAATCATATTCAATTTAATAATAATATTTAACGAAGCAAAAATCATACTACACGTACCTAAGTTGTAAGTATAAAACTTTATTAATTGTGTTTATATTTTCCATTGTCTTTTTCTATTTTTGTAATATTAGTTATATCATGATTTTATTATAATATGAAAATAACATAATCAGCATGGAAAACGATTTATTGTGACAAAATAGATATATAATAATAATTTTTTATAATAAGGAAGTATGGAAATATTATATTTTAGTATGTTGTATTGGAAATGTTAGTTAAAACTTTAAGAACTAGTAAATAATTGTAATTTGTAATCAACTATTATTTGTATTTAATACTTTTCATACATAATTTTATAAATATTACATAATAATTTATTATTAAAATGTAATTAACTATCCATATATAGGTATCATGTCTGGATCTAGTAGAGACAGAGATACAGGTCGGAAATGGGAATCTGGTGCTTCCAAAAGAAAGAGAAAAGCTGAAATGATGCAAGTGAACCAAGCTATGAGTACTGGTATGATGAAATTTCTAAACAAAACCAGTACATCAACAACAGCAGACTTAGACGAACCTAATGCCAAAATGGATTTAAATGAAGGAACTTTATCCAATAAAATTTCAAAATACAATAAAGAATTGACAAAAGAAGTTGAAACTAAGTCTGATCTTGAAATTTCTCCGGCAATAAATACTTTTGAAAATAAAGAAATTACACTTTATGTTAACTCTAATATAAATAATATTTGCGATTTAGAGATGCACAAACAAGAAATTGTTTTAAGTGAACCACTAATGAGTTTAGACCCAGGGAAATGGATGTTTCCTTTATCAGATTCACAGCGTCACAATTTAGTTCAACATGGTCCTCAACAGATACTAGATGTTTGCGATGAAAATTATCCTTTAGACAATAATAAGAGACATTTTTCTAACTTCCACTATACAAGAAAATTAAATAATGGCGAAACTCAACACCGCAGATGGCTAGTTTATACTCAATCTCAAAATAAAATATATTGTTTTCCGTGTACAGTTTTTTCTAATTTACAAACACAAATGATTCGTGAAGGATGTTGTGACTGGAAACATCTAAGTACAATTTTGCAAAGACACGAAATGAACCAAGAGCACATGGTGTGCATGATTAAATGGGTAGAATTTGACAAACGAATTAAACTCGGGAAACAATAGATCAAGAAAATGAAAGACGGATTCGTGAATCACAAAAGCATTGGTACAATTTGTTTGAAAAATTAATTAATGTAATAAATTTCTTAGCCTCACACAATCTGTCATTTAGAGGTCATCGAAAATCAATGAAGTTAGATGATAGCAATAACTCTGGAAACTTTATTGATTTATTAAAATTATTGTCCAAATATGATCATTCGTTACAGAACCATTTTCAACTAATTAATGAAAAACAACTGGCTCAACATTATTTGAGTCATGATATCCAAAATGAATTAATTAAACTTATGTCTAAAAAAGTAATTGAAGAGATTATTAGTAAAGTAAAACTAGTGAAATATTATGCTTTCATGCTCGACTGCAATAGAGACATAAGTCGCGTTGAACAGATGTCCATTATTTTAAGATTTTGTAATACGTCAACCGGTGATGTAGAAGAACATTTTATTGGATTTATTGCTGTTGATTCAACAACAGGAGAACATTTAACAAACATTATTCTACATGAGCTAAAAAGTAATGGTTTAGATATTCAAGACTGTCGTGGACAAGGTTTTGATAATGGCGCGAATATGATAGGAATAAACAAGGGTGTTAAAACACGAATATCGAATATTAATCCAAAAGCATTCTTTGCATCTTATGGTTGTCACAGCTGGAATTTGATTTTTGTAGATGCTGCTAAGTCTTCCATTACAGCTAAAACATTTTTCGGCTTTATTTAAAAAAATTATTTGCTCTTTTCAAAATCTAGTAAACGATTGGATCTTATAAAAAATAAATCAAAACTAACATTAAAGTCTTTATCTGAAACAAGGTGGGAAAGTAGAATTGCTGCAGTCAAAGCAATATTATTTCAATTTGACGATATCATTGATTGTATAAATATACTTAAAATGCAAATAGTAGATGCAGAAACTCTATGTGATTGTGAAGCCATTTTAAAAGAAATGTTAACATTTGAATTTATTGTTGCAATACATGTGTGGTATGAAATTTTACTACGTGTAAATAATATAAGTAAAATCTGTTCAAGTTAATTTAAAAATGTCTGTTGATTCTTTAAATAATTTTTGCAATTGGATTCAAGAATATCGTGATATAGGGTTCAATAAAAGTATTATAGAATCTCGCCAGTTCATAGAAAAAAGTAGTTATGAAATTGAATTAAATTTTAAAAACAAGAGAATAGCAAGGAAGAAAAGCTTAGAGTTGACTTTTTTAACAGCATGATTGATGGAATTCTACATGACATTAAATGGAGTTTTAAATCATTAAATGAATACTTTGAATATTTTGGTTTTATTTATGACATGAATATTTTAAGATCCATTTCCAAAGTAGACTTTTATAAGCATTGTTGTGATTTAGGTACAGTTCTTCAAGAGGGTGAAAAGAGCGATATTCAATCATTTGAATTATACGAAGAATTACAACTCATAATTTCAAGTTTACCAGACTTTATTAAAGATGCAAAACAACTTATCAAATACATAATAGAAAATAATTTACAAGAAATATATCCAAATATTTATATAACAGTCAGAATTATGCTCACTATTCCTGTCAGTACAGCTTCAGCAGAGAGGAGCTTTTCGAAGCTTAAAATAATTAAAAATTACCTACGAAATACGATGACACAGGAAAGACTCTCAGCATTAGCAGTTTTGTCCATTGAAACGAAAATTGCAAATAATTTAAATTACGAAGATATACTTAAAACATTTAGTGAAGCAAAAAGCCGAAAAGTCCATTTCTTGTAAATAAAAAAAAAATGAAACTTCTAACAGTAAAAAACTAATAAATGTTGACACCTGGGGTTCGTAGAACTATTGGTTTTTGATTGGGTTGGGTGTAAAAGACAAGGGTAATATTGAAAGAAAGTATTTTTTATTGTTTTATTCGGAAAATTGACACAATAGCAAATTATATATAAATACGAGATGAATTGAATGGGACTCGAACGTGTGGTATAAGACAATACAATGCCAGAATTACTCCGACTATTGTA
This sequence comes from Melanaphis sacchari, assembly GCF_002803265.2. Lineage (NCBI taxonomy): Eukaryota > Metazoa > Arthropoda > Insecta > Hemiptera > Aphididae > Melanaphis > Melanaphis sacchari. The sequence continues at coordinate 15,415 of NW_020270783.1, forward strand.
CTATGGAGGCCTTTTATATATCAATCGAGTACAATGCCGGAAGAACTCTGACTATTGCACCATGGATTGGATATATACCGCACGTTGAGTCCGGGAGGGAGACTGCCTTTCGAGCCGTGCAAGTCTGCCTGGGTAGGTCTTGCTCCGGCGCCGGAAAGGCAGTGAATGGTATCGGTTCGACCTGTGCTTTGCCCTTTTATACTCATCGCGAGGTGACAACGGCGTACTGCCAGGCGATGGATAAAGCAGTCGTTGCGACCGGTCGAACGATGTACAAAGCTGGATAAAGATAAGAGGGACAATTAATAACAATTTTTAATGAGGTTGATAAATATTTGGGTTGTACAGATAATGATAATTTAAATATGGATAAGAATAATTTTAGTGTGTATATATATATATATATATTAGTGGAAACAAGTAATATTAATTAAAAAAAATATGTATTTCATTTTATAATTATGTATAAATAAAATTATATTAAGACTACATTTGCAAATAAGGGCGGAACTCCTTTCGCCCAAAATTGACCTTCCTCTTTTTGCCCACGTCCTCTTTTCGACCAAAAATGAAAAAACAGTTTCCTCTTTTCGCCTAAAAATAATTGTATTCTTTTTGCCCACGGTTTCACGTTTTAAATTTTGGAAACCACTGTCTCAAAATTAATAATTTTAAAAAAATCATATAATAATCAAATAAAAAAATAGAAAAATATATAATTATTAATAATAATTAACAATAATTTAAGAAGTGTATAAGTATTTAAAATAGTGTCATCGATGTAAAATAACTTATAAGTAATTTGATCAGGTTATAACTTAAATAAATAGTTTGTTTTGTTGTTGTAAAATAATACAAATATTCATATTAATTATGACTTATAAGTAATTATAACATTTATTAAAGTGTTTTAAACTATATATTTCGATAGAGAAGTCGGCACCTTTATACACTTTCTCGACTGACTATATTAATAACAATCAAAAACCCTTCGGTGCACTAGACCGGCCAGGCCGATAACAATATCTAGATTACAAATATATTTGATATAACATAATATATTTATATATATATAATATAATTTAACAAATTTGATATCGATATGTAACAATCATAACAGCTTTAATTTTAGTATGTCGTTCACTTTTGTGCCGAATAGTGTGATTGTGATTTTTCTCATGATTATAGTAACTAAATTTTATAAAAATGGAATTTTCAGAAAGTAAAAGAGGTGCTCGTATGGTTCTTTATAATAATTTTAAGTACAATTTTGGATCGACTAATAAAAAAGACAACTCTACCCGTTGGAGATGTGTAACAAGAACGTGTGATGCAAAGTTATATACAGATAAAAATGATGCTTTTATTTCAGCAGTCGGAGAACACAATCATAATGAATATGATAAATCGAATATTAATCGCCAAATAATAAACACAGCATGTAAACGAAAATCTTTAGAAGATCTCCACACAAGACCGAAAAAATTAATATTAAAAGAAATTGCTCAAAACGACGCATCATCATATTTAAACGTAGTTGATATAAAAAGGTTAAGGAACAATATGTATAAATCTCGTGCAAAAGTCCTCCCTCCTAACCCTACTGATATAAATGAAGTTCATCAGTATATTAACGCAACTGAAATAAACACTACGAGAGGTGAACATTTTGTATTGAATAACGATGAAAATAAAAATGTTATAATATTTTCCTGTGAAAAAAATTTACATTTCTTGAGCAATGTTGAAAACGTATACGTCGATGGCACGTTTAAATATTCTGCAAGATTTTTTGAACAAATGTTCACTATTCATGGATATAAAAATGGCCATTATGTACCATTAGTTTTTTGCCTAATAGTTGATAAATCGGAACATACATATGCATTTGTGTTTAAAAAAATCATCGAAAAATGTTATAGTCTTGGATTACGTTTATCACCGTTAAAATGTGTGGTTGATTTTGAATATGCGATACATAAAGCAATAAAAATTGTTTGGCCAAATACGGAAATAATTGGATGTAGGTTTCATTTAACCCAATCATGGTGGATAAATGTGCAACAATTTGGTTTGGCTACACACTATAAAGACCAGTCTTCAGATGTCGGTAAGTGGATACACTACACGTTTGGTTTACTATTTTTAAATCCTGAAGAAGTAGGTGATTGTTTTGTAGAAGATTTAATGAGTGACTGCCCTGAAAATGAAAAATTACAAAAGTTCTGTGATTATTTAACTGATAACTATATATCCGACGAAAGTATGTTCTCACCAAAGCTTTGGGCAGCTGAATCATCAGTTAATCAGAACAACAAATGTATGCGAGTCCTTTCACTCATTTTTTAACAAAAGTTTTTATAGTAATTCTCCACCAATTCATATGTGGTTGGCTATGGTACAAGAAATCCAAACTGATGTTTATATTAAATTAAATAGTATCCACTTACAACACTTTCCTAAAGATAGACAAGTAAGAGAACGCCAATTAAAAAACGAAGAAACAATAGAAAAGTACAATAGAGGAGAGTTAAGTCGATATGAGTTCATTAAATCAATGGCATTCAATTATACAAAAAATGTAAATACAAATTAAATCCACAAATAACTTTTTTTAACGACGTCATAAAAAAAAAAATGACAATACCTAAAATATTATCTTATATTAACGAACT
>NW_020270784.1:0-6696 GCF_002803265.2 Melanaphis sacchari
TTCACTCCAGGGTGCCGTTTTCAAACATGAATTTTCGGTGAGGCGCTGACGGCGTTGATCCGCCGCCCACGTGGACGTGACCTGGCCGATTCCTGGTCCTGTGGGCCCGTTTCATTTGGTTCGGCCGTCCTGATTTCAGCTCATCGCGGTTTGCACTGACGCACCTCATTACACGGGCCTGGTGAAATCGTGCACGACGCCCACGCATACGAGGCGTCGCACAGGTAATAGTGTTGTCGCTACCCATCTGCATGGTCTACCGGTTTCCATTGAGGACGCGCGCGCGGCGTCAGTATAATAGTCGACGACTAATATTTACTACCACACAGAACACTTGGTGTTATCGTTGTACGTCGTCGCTCGTCGTTTGATGTTATTACGCTACGAATAAACGTCACCGAATCAGCAACCATATGATCAAATGTTGCAGAAAAACACGAAAACAGAAACCACCGAACACGGAAACCTACTGGTATTATAATAATAATAATAATCTGTACGCGAGGAACATTCATAACGATCATGAAGAGCACGTACATCGAGCGTACACACGGAAATCGAACGAACGCCGGCCGCCAGCGAGGCGGCGAATACAGCGTGGTCGTGGTGGGGACGTCGCTAGGGAATGGGGCGAGGGCTGAGAGCGGAGGTGGTGAACCGGTCGAACTATGGTAACGACGGTGGGGACTGGGGGACGATGATTCGACGGCTGGAGGCGGCGGGTGGTGGCGGTGGTGGTGGCTGGTGCTGTGTCAGGCGCGCGGGCATAACGATCGTGATGCGTGGTTCGAAGCTGCCAACCTTTTAGGCGCACGTCGATACGCGGGTGAGCGGGATTTCGCGGCGCAGCGTGGGGGTCAGACAACCGGCTTCTCTGGAGCTCGACCCTGCTGGACGCGTACGGACTGACCGTGACGGGCCGTGAGCGACTCCAGGACGCGCAGCGCGCCTGCCGCGTCGTACTCGTATTGATATTTATCATTGATCCGGAAACGCCGATGCGGCCATACGCCGACCGTACCGAAACAACACATCAGCATGCATGCTCCCGACAGCCGCCGCCGCCGATCCTACTCTTCCGCTCCATCACTGGCGGACGACGGCGATGCCCTCGGCGTTGAACTGGGCGTTGTCGGCAGGGCGAGGTGGCGAGGACACGGCGGCTCTGCGTTGCGCCTACGGTCCGAGCCTGGCACGTCGGCCGGCGGGGGCGGCGGGGATCGAGATACGTCACGCGAGATAAAAACCAAACCGCTCGTCGTGCGCGCCGGCGCAGAGGACAACGGTGAATAAGGAGCGAAAATAATAAAAAAAAAAAAAAGTATACCTATATACACAATAATATCCAATACACGTCCACGAGAACGGCCGAGACACACGGTGTGTGCAAACGATATCGTCGAATATCAACAACTGCCGCCGCTTACTCCGCTACAACGCCCCCGATGTCGGATGTGTGTGTGTGTGTGTGTGTTGTATGCGTTGTATGAACGGTGTACGCGTAACGTACTACGGCACCGGAAGTATTGCACAGCGTTTCGCTGAAAATGTCGATCCGACGGCGTACAACGCCGCCGCCGAACGTTTATAACGACCTCTCTCCCCCATCCCCTCGGCCCGGAAAAACTGTTGAGGTGTTTTTGTTATTGCGACGATAAATGTGCATTTTTGTCGCTATTCGACCGAGACGTCGGAACCGATTGCGGTGGCGACAACACTCACGACCGAATTCCCGCGAGCTGCGGACGTGCTGCGCGTTTTGGTTTTCAGTTTTTAGCGCGGTGTTCGATTTCATCGTTGCGACTTTGCGCGCCACCGCGTTCGCGGAAATGCGACGGTCGCCACGACGTAGAACAACAAGCCTCTTATCATATTATTTACAGTTTTACGTTATAATATTATTGTATTCTATTGATGTCGGTGTCATTCTCCGATATGATTCGTTGAAGAAATGTTACGAATTTACAAACACTAAATGTATAATATAATATATATATATAACGTATAATGACTAACCGCGACATAGTGACTACGATAACATAATATTTTCGTCGTGTCGCTAAAATTCCTATCCAAAACACATTATTTTATCTGGTTTCTGGGTACACGTATAAATATAATTCGGTTGTTTATAGGCGACGGTGCAACACTATTACTATGAGATGGTTGAGGTGGGTGAAGGACCGTAGAGAGACCACCCTCAGTGAGTGAATAGTAGTAATAAAAACCAACTACCAGTGATTCCCATGTGTTTCATGAATAACAGGGATGCTGAACAATGTCAAGGTCACTTTTTCCCTCTACGACCGGAGGTGGAACATAATAAACAAACCCTCTCACGTTCGTGAGAGAATCCTAAACGCATTGTTTTTTTTTTCCATTTATTTTGTCCGTCCGTTCCCTTTTACAAGCACGTAGTTGTATTCACCTGCTGTGATATTCTGGACGAGGTCGAAACCGGTCTAAGGTCTTTATTATTATTATTATTATTTTTAAAAACTTCATTTTCACAATATATAGTTATTATTATCACACAGCATTGCTCTTTTGTCACAAAGAGACCAGACCACGTTCCGAGTTAACAAAAAAATAATATCCAAAAGACCTCATCAAATATTTTGTCAGAGCATTTTAGAAAGTTGTACAACCGGTTTCAATGCACGATTTCAAAAATGTTTATATTGCACATCCTTAGTATACGAGTATAACCAAGCCCTAACGATATTCTTCATGAACTACTGAACACTGCCTATTATTTTTCTTTTTCTATAGCTCACAATGTCATTTAAAAGTTATATTAGTATTCGTTATATTACTTATAATTTATAAGTTATTAGTAAACTTAAATAAAAAATGTAGTTGTTCGAGTAATTTACAGACTACCAAGATTACAGTTCACGCGTTTATCATTTCGCAATTTAGGTACCTACTAGGTTAACCGTAATCTATCAAATAACTGAAATTACAATATAATGAGTTTAAGATAGTGCTAGAACTATGAGGTAACTTATACCATTGATTATAGAATAGACTACTCCATTAATCAATGCTTAAACATATAAAAAAAAATTGCACCGAATTTCAGTTAAAATTTATATAAATTGATAGATTATAGAATTTTAAATATTTACACTTATACACTGTGACAGAAGTGAAGTATTATTTAATAACTCGTACATTATTAATCTTGTCGTAAATAAATGCAATTATGTCTAAAAATTCGTAAAAGTATTAGAACGTTTTAAATATAACATGGAATATAACTAATAAATAATAACACTAATTACACGTAAACTTTCGAGAATTTAAGCTAAAATCTCAAACATAAATGTATTTTAATATCCGATAGCCTATTAATTGTTTCTGTAAGTTGTGAAAACATGTTGAGTAGGCGTACCTATATGGCTATATCGTAATACGCCTGCAGTTTGATAATATAATACAATATGCTATATTTTATATTTATAAGCCAAAAATAAGTTCGTTGTATAATTAATTATTACATAAATAATTTTCATGTAATTAATATTATAATAACATATTTATCATGCTTTAATTATTAGTGATTATTGTCTTGTGGTTCACAACTGTACGAAAACAAACCTAATTATTAGTAAACTGTTAGCATTTTAATATTTTCTTGATAGCCGACGCTTGAGCAATATGATTACATGTAAAACACTTTAAAGTAAAAATAAAAAAGACACAGATGGTTTTAAAGAGAATTGTAATACTATTGTCTATTATATAATTCAATACACAACATTTTTTAAGTGAATGTCATCAGTGTAACTGTGTAATGCTGAGGGCATACAGAACGCACACTATACGACGTATGTCATGTTCACTGTACGGTGAGGCAACACAGAACACGCTACGTAAACTACGTACGATATTTACTACTAGTCATAATAAATAAATACTAAATATATAATATATGTATACATATTTATATATACTAAGTACATAATATAAAACAATATTTTAGTTTTAAAAAGAAAATTGTTTTTATATTTTTAAGTTATTAAGTCTTTTTATTAAATATTTATTTATTTAAAAACGAATATAAAGTTCATTTAAAAATACCATTTCTTATTGATCTTAAAAATATAAATGAAAGAATGAACTATTATTTGCAAATACTTTACATAATACTTTTTTTTCAGATTTGTATAATTTATTAGCAACAATATAAGTTTTAGAATGAATAATTTGTTTTGAGTAAACATGTAAAATTGAAACACTTGTTATTAAAAGGAAATTAAGGTATACAATGATACTTTTTCAAACATTCAAAACATCGATACATAACTGGGTAATTAATTACTAATTTATCATCATAATATATCAGTGTTTTTATAAATTCTAATAAAAATGTATATAAATTAGATAAGCGGTTCTCAAACTTTTTATTTCGCGTACCATTTAAGTATATTATCAATCAGTCGCGTACCACTGATGATTAGAAATCCTACCACTATGCGGCCTTCCGCAGTTCCGCGTACCATCATGTAGTCTTTCGCGTACCACAGTTTGAGAACCGCTGAATTAGATAGTTTTCGTTTAACATAATATTCTGATGATTTTAAAAGAAAATATCTATAAAATATGTAGTGTTTCATCATTTATTGGATAAGTAATGGAGTATTGCACCAATATAATATGACTTTTTTTTAAAAATGTATCAATCTGATAAGATAATATAATTTATAAGTAAATAGTAATACAATGTATAAATCGTTTACTTTACGGTCTTACTTCTATTTATACTTAATTATCCGTAATATAAAGATTTAGTATGTAAAATAAACAATAGTGAATAATAAATGACAAAATAAGTACTAAATTGGTAAAAATCAATGATATTTTAAAATGTATGTTTTTTTTATAATATCACCTTCCCTAAATAAAATCTGTGCTTAACTATACAGTGATTACAATGCATTATACAGTTATAGTAGTTATATACACTACCTGTGACTGGTGAGTAGTTTAATGGCCAAAAAAGAGAAGCTATAGCGGGCAGTATATCTAAATTATTAAAGCCACACCTTCATTATTATCCAATTTGATAAAGCCGAAAAATTAAGTTTTGAAAAGAAATATTGAGTACATTTTTCCGTACACAAGATATTATATCCTTTTTTATATACTTGTATTGTAAAAATATAAAAGTTCGAATAAAAAACATTAAAATCAACAGTTAAAAAAAATATTAAACTATTTGTACTGAAATTTGTAGGGTGCTATTATGACTCATGAGTTATGACCGTTTGAACGCATGCATTTCATTTTTTTCGCTTAAGTGTATGTCCTTAGAAATTGCATTTTGAAATATCAGTCATCTCTGCAGGTCACACCGAACTGTCGAGTCGCAGCACAATCGACGTAGAACACGTCATAGAAAGCGCACACTTGGTATCGATCGTATGAGTAATAATATGTTGTGATTTAAAATACGCACATCGTTGGGATTTGGCCGTTCGGCGGGTGGAATGAGTTTACCGTGGATTTGGGTATGACCACACGCGACGTGGAGAAATATCCGCGGACAGACAGAAACGAACCTATCCGCGTAAAGCCATCGATCGTCGCGCCAATCCAAGCACATTGTGTACCCGAAAAACGGACCCCATCGAAGCTTCTCGCACGCTCGTCGGGATAGGACCAGTGCGGGTGTGCGTGGGGGGAGGGTGCGCGCGTATACTACATGACATGCTGAGTATACATAATATGGACATCGAACGCCGACACCAGCCGTTGGGACGACATGATGCACCAACGCCGACGACATTGACACGGTCGTGATGAGGACGACGGTCGCATCACTTACGAATTTCCGGGTCAATAAACTCTGCGTTATCAACTCTTGACAGCCGGGCACACGACGACTAGAACGCGCGAGTTGCGACGGACGGACGACCGACGCGGACGGGTCGGGATAATATTTTCGTGCGCGGTCGCGTAGCGGTATTATAATGTTATGTATAATGTTATGTTACGTGCGATTACGCGGTGCACACCATAATAATAATAATAATAATAATAATAATGCAATAAATCAAACGCAAACCCGTTGTGAGACCGCGCCGGTTTACAACGATTGCGACGGTTTTTATTTTTTAGAGAGAGAAAATGCCCGCGAAGACGACGAAGAGGGAGGAATGAGAAAACGAAATACGTATATAAAAGAAACCCAAACGGACGTCGTGATTTATAACTCCCGTAAATATTATCTGTATTCGTCCAATACTCTCCTCGGCTTTCACCAGTCGAATCGCGACGGATGCTACGAACGATATAACACGATATTACGCGACATCGCGACATGTGACTGTATTATTATTATTACGCGTGATCGGAGCTCTGCGCCGCCCTCACGAGATAGTAGCCGCTGCAGAACTCGCGACGATCGTCGTCGTCGTTATAGATACTTATTATATTATTTTTTTATTTTCCTCGTCCCCCGGCGCGTGTGCACAAATATCTCTCAATACGACGACGCGCGGCAAAAACGTTCAATGACGATATTGTTATTTCACTAATGCACGACGACGACAATAAATTCAATATCGTGCGCGCGATGTTATATTATTGTTATTATTATTATTATTATTATTATTATTATTTTTTTTTTTTTATCATCACCATCGGCGCGGAGATCGGGTTCGTCGACCCGGCCGGCCGTGCCCCGGG
>NW_020270785.1:0-12162 GCF_002803265.2 Melanaphis sacchari
GTATTCGCGCATGCTATATATATATATATATTATATTATACGCCGGTTTCTATAGAAATTATATTATTTGTTTTCGGAGTTATGACTTATACAATAACACCGGTTTCGTGAAGAAACACACTTAAATATTATGAATGATACCAATCGAGCGCATTTTTCCATTGAATGGTGAAAATTAAATTTGAATTTTTGAGTTACGCCGTTTGCTAAATAGGCTGACGATATATACTATATCATAATTAATATATATAATAACATATAATAATTATAATATATATAAATTATATAATAATAAAAAAAAAATATAAATAAATAAAAGTAAAAAGTTAAATATAAATTTTAAGAGAACGGGATCTTGTATTATTGTTACCGTATTATACTAATTCCATTCAAACCATGACATTATATTCCTCAATCAAAGTCGTACTGCAGTTAAGATGTTTATACATCATTCGAGTACAAAGGCAATTTTTTTTTAAACAATCATATGAATTTTTAACGCTGAAAACGATGAGGCAAACAGAAATTGTCGCAGATCATTAGCTGAGAAGATTTATTATAATGAGGTTATACCCATCAGTTTTGTCATCATTTATGATCAGTGATGGATTTAAGAAATCGCTCCCTCTCCTGGGCTTTTTTTTGTTACTTGAAAAAGCGTTTTATGACATAATAACTACCTATATAAAATTCATAAGTCATAGTCATAACTTCTAATTTAATAAATGATCGAAAGAGACATTCTTTTGAATATCTCATCAATTTTTATTATCGATAAATTTTGATTACCAATACAAATTATCGAATTTAAATACCTAACAATAAAATATTGTTTAAAACAAATTAGTTATAACCACAATTATTGTTTTACACATTGGTTATAGTTTTTGATTATATAATATAATCTATTATACAGATATAATAGAATTCTGAAAGCTAGTGTTTATGATATTGACTATAATAGAGCCATAGAGGCGACTTGTGTAATCTGAACATTGTAATCTATGTAAACCGTAAAGATACATTGATTATTATTTTTATTTCGATTTTTTTACGAAATGCTCGTCAAATAAAGGAAGTATAAAATTAGAAGTATGAAGTATGTCATTAACGGGTGTTTACGAAAATAAATCTTTGACATTATGGTCATTAATATGTAGGTACATTTTTGTTTTGATAATACAATAATACCATTTTATTATAACTTATAATGGAAAATAATATTGTCTTATTTGTTTGTAAACCATCGCTAATTCATATGAGATATGATTCATTGCCTGTAAGTACTAAGTATATTTAAAATTATATAAAAGGTCGTCCAAATAAATTATGTTATTTTTGCTGTGTACTAATGCAAAATATATGAAAAATTGTGGTATTGTCTTGCAGTGGTTGGGGGGGGGGGGCATTTTGCCCCTGGCCCAATGTTTGGATTATTTTTTAGGGGGTCTCTTTAAAGTCTTGATGTAAGTAAACATGTCAGGATTTAGTATTACTTGACGCTATCCACAAAATAATTCATTCAGACCTAATTTTTCTATGAAACATGAATGAAAAATAATATAATTTTATTCTATTTCTGTAGACTTGTCTCTTGTTTATATATATAGAAATAAGCAACATTTTTAATTATTTTAAATGTTTATAATAATTATATTTAAATATTATTGTCTATTGTTATCGTAGTACCGGAGTGGCATTTTCAAAGAAATAAGAATAATATTTAAATCAAAATATTTCGTAGTATGAATTCGATATAGTGCAGTATATCAGACGGGTTATTATTTGTTTATATAAAATAATAAGTAAATAAATTTATTCATAATATGATATTTACCCATGCGAGCATAGACCGTAGTGTTCCTTCTCCTTTTTGAAGTCGAAATTAGACACTAATCATTCTATTGCTAACAATCTAACTTATCTAAATACCGAAGAATGAATAATAACGTTTAACACTAATATTGGTAAGTAATAAATTGATGATTTAAAATATATACTTATTATTTATATTTTTTATTAAAATAATAAATTAGTGGAGTGGCGTGCATTGAATATAAACAACGTTGCTTACACCACTAATAACTCCAGTAACTCCACTTTACGCGACTGTGTATAAATGGTATTCCTGCGAATTGGATGTAGAATAATACTATAATAAAATTAACTAATACAGTAGATTCTTAACATGTCAAACGTCATAATCTCGACTATATTGAAATTCCCTTAAAACACCATTACACTGAATAATGTTATACTCTCATAACTCAAAATAAAATTGTTTTTCCTTAACTCGATTACATTAATAATATTTTTAATATGACTAGAACAAAAAATGAAATAAGAATTCACTAAAGTGATTGTGATTTCACGCGTTTGCAGTCAATATTTCTCGTTATTCAAGTACAATAATATAGTGAAACGGAAAATTAGTATGAATTAAATGTCCTTACAATTTTAACATTCTTAAAAATCAAACTAACCAGTTATTTTTATACAAAACATAAATAAGATTTAATTTTAAAAGTTTGTGCACAATTTATTTTCTTAGCCTCTCAGAAATTAAATAAACACGTCTTGTTTTACTTTTGAAGTGGATATTTGAAAATATAGTTTGCGCCCTATTAATGTATATTTTTTCGCGTCTCTTAGATGTAGCCAGTACTCACTGATCACTAATTCGGAAGTCTAGGATAGTATAGGATTTTTTTTTTTTTTTTGTTAGCATTTACAGGGTATATGTAGCTTTTTAAGCATAAAATGTGACTTTTTCATCTACAAATTTAAATTTATAGTTTTTTTTATTTTCATTTTTTTTTAAATTTTTTGTACGTTTTTTAATCTTAGGTAATTTTTTCATTTTTAAGTGCATTTTTTATACTTTATTAAAATCTTAGTAATATTTTTATAAATTTTTAAATAGAGTTTTTAAATGGTCGTTATAAATTATCGTATAAACATATTGAGATACAACATTAATAAAATCGTAAAAATATTTTCTAAAAATATTTAATATTTCAAAATACCAATCGTTTGTATTATATAAAATATACTCGTTGGACTAACTGAACAATAACCGATAATAATGTAATCAATTTATTTTTTAAATTTAAATTTTAGTTTTACAATATTGTTTTGTTTCAAAATATATTTATTTTAGAGTAAATGACGGTGGCCATTTTATCAGAAGATGAATTTATATGTATAATTAAAAATATAAATTATTATTTATTAATATAATTTATTTTCGAGCATTTATGAAGTCATTTTTTCTTACTGAGTCATTTTTTGATTATTATTTAGGTTTTTTATAAAAAAGTTTTAGGTTTTTTTGGTCATTAAAATTCTAGCTCTACTAATTAGTATCAAATATTTTACAATATCATAAAAAAAATATATTAAATGCATATAATAAAATGTGCTTAAAATGAAATTCAATATTAATTGTTACAACAAAAAGTTTGTTATCGTTTAAGTAGCAAACAATTTTCCATTTAAATTGTTTAAATTTTTACATATAAATTATAAAAAATTATAAATGCTCATATCTATCACTTAAAAATTTAAAAATTGAATAAAAAAAACTTACGTTACGACACTGATAATGTTCTTACCTATAACTTTCATAATAGAGAAATTCACTTTAATATTAAAGTTAACAACATAATGGATACTACTATAAAAAAAACTCTGTCTCAAAGTAGAATACACCGGTTTCGGGCATCGCGACTGATGGTCGCGGAAGCTCGTTGGCTCGTTGCCCGATTTTCTCCCACTATGCGGCGAAATTGACAGCAGATGCGCGGCACTAAACGAAAACCGGTCAGCTGCCTGGTGTATTCTACTTTGAGACGGAGTATAAATACAAATTTGCTATGTATACTCGTTGCGAAATAAAAACTTTTCAGGGCGGCGGACTAAAACAGGTTTGCTGTGCACATGTCGTTGCTAATTGACTGACAAAAACAAAAAGAAACTGACATACAACACATTTACACATAGTATGGAATATGTGTGTTTATATTTATCCATTATCATAGATAATTATATATGTGGTTAGATTTTCAAATGGCAAAGTTTGGCAACGTAGCGCGGAATTATAAAAATTAAGCGTTCTCAATTGTAATAGTCAAAAAGGTCTAAAAAAGGTATCAACGATAATGACCGTTCTCAACTGTATTTCTGCCATATATAGGATTAGGAATTTATTTTATTTTTTTCTGTAGAATTAATGCCTATTTCGAGTACTTTAGTCATGTTAAAATGAATAATGTTAATATTTTTGGCCATATTATAATAAATAGATACCTAGGTATAATTCTTCATTTTGCGAACAAAAATTTAAATTGATAGGTATTATTTGTAGATATTATACAAAAAATAATATACAATTTAAATATCATTAACTAATTTTTTTGTATAATAGAACAGCTTAATAATCTTTATTATAAAAATTAGGTATAGTTTAATGCTAAAATATATATTAAATATTTCAGCTTAAGCTTACATCAATACCATCAAAACTAGAAAAGTATAAAAATGAGAAGAAAAATGCAAAAGTCTGACCCTCTAAAGTATCATTAACATATATGTATCACTCAAAATTATAGTGTCAAAGTGTCATGTAAAGTATATTGTCAAAATATAAATAAGTTGCCCATTTAATTGTTTATTTTAATTTTAAAATTATCAATTTAGTCTTTGATTAAACTGTGTAAGAGATGAAAGTAATAAATCACTTTTGAAAAACCAGCATTCAAGCGATTAATAATGGGTTTTACTTATAAAGGCATCAGACACTTTTCAACTCCTAAGTTATAAGTAAAGAATTAAAATTAAGGTACATGCACTATGTTACAATATTTACAAAATATATTTCAAAAAAACCATTTATTTGTACAACAACTAACATGAATCATGATCATGCAATAATAAAAGTTATTTAGGCATGACCTGTCATTTTATTAATGAAAAAAGAGAATTTAGAATGTACTTGTTATATTAAAGGTAGTCACACATATTTGAAAATTTCTGAAGTTATAAATAAAATTACAAAAATACTCAATATAAATAATTCTAAAAAGAGTAATAGATGACATGATAAGACATTTGAAATGTAACTTAATTGTAAATTTTTAAATTTAAAGGTATAATAGTATTAGTATATTATAATTATATTTATAAAGTTTATTATATTAAACTTATCTTATTTAATGATTAATAATAAAAACTTTATTATTAACTAGATTAAAAATATATTTTAGTATTAATATTTGTTTCAATAAAGCTGTCTGTAATATTGTCAATGTTTTTTAATTTTTTATTAGTGATATAAATTTTAATTTACATTTGTGTAAAAAAGAGAATTTTAAAATTATTTAGTTTTATATTAAACATTCTGGTTAAAAGAATTTTTTTTTTTTTAATATGTGTTATTTTTATTAATTTTTTTTTCAAAGAATTAAATAAACAATTTTAACTATCTAAATATTATTTTTAGTTCAATTTTTATTCAAATACCTATGTAAATCTTTTTTACTTCTAGATATTGTAATTTAGAAGTGTACAAACTATTTATTTTTTTAAATAATTTAAGATATTTTAAATAATAAGTAGGTACACATTAAATTTATTTATTGAATTTGAGTAAAAATATTGTTTGCTGAGAAACCTGGTTTTCTCTCTACCCTTAGTCAGTGCAGCATACAAGGCTATATTATTTAATCTAGTGGCACCCTTACTTTGGGAGATTTCTGGTATGGCACTAAATAGTTTTAAGTATGTATAAAAAAATAAAAATAAATGCTTATCTATTTTTATCTATTATCTATATCTAGATAAATTGTTCTCAATAATTTATTATCTTTATCGAGTTAATATTTTAATTATTTACCCAACACTGGTCCTTACAATAAACTAGAAGTGTTTTGAGAACTATTAAATTAAAACACTGATTATAATAATAATTTACATAGAATTAAATATTTTGATTCGTTTACTCACAAAATATTATATTTTGTTTTAATTATTTTATGAATAGGATTAAAAATAATATAAGTAATAATTTATAAATTAAAATTTTTAAATACTCAATTAATGTGTTACTAACAAAGACAAATAACAAAATATCTCAATATTTTACATAGAAATAATTGAATTAAAACATTGAGTCACTGCATAGTATGTTTTTTTTAATTATCTTATGAACTGTAGAAAAAATGAAATCTATGTTTTATTAATTAAAATTAATTTCAAAATTTAACAATATTTTACATAGGACCAATAATTCAAATACATTGATTCACTTAATTAATTGTATTGTTTTTATTATTTTATAAATAGTTTTACTACCTGTATAATTCAACTTGGCTATATTCAACCCTGTGAACTTGGCAGCACAATATTAGCAGACATCAATTCATCCATTCAACTGTTGGACTACTTCCAAAATGTGTTGAATATTACATTTTTAGTTAATATCAGCCATATATATATTATATATAAAGTAAAATATTGAATATTTTATCACTTATTTACGTTTTTTTACATAAAATATTTTTATATGATTAAAGGACACCACACAATTTAAAAACATAATAAATATATAAAATATCATAATTACAATAAATTTGAAAATAATTATAATTTACTCTATGTTTGAATAGCTTAAAAAAAAAATACAACAAACATAAAATGTTTTTCACCTGTAATAATATCTCGGCAAACACTAATATTAAAACTAACATAATTATAAATCTTGTCTAATAAACATGATCAAAATATACCTGTTAATGTTGATTTTTGGTACTAATTTCAGATGAAGTTGCAAGTACAATAACACATATGCACAACAAATAATCGATATAATTATATTTTAGCTCATATTTACTTCTGAATACATATATTTTCTTTTAAGTAAATATTAAGGCTTGATAAAATTGGGAAAAAAATAATTGCAACTTGTTGCTACTGAAATTTTTTATTGCAATTTTTTTATTCAAAATCTAGCTTTAACTTTTTTTTACTTCTTGCTGGCAACATTTTAAGTGTCCTAGTGACTATAAGATTAAAATAGTTGAGTTTTGAAATTGTCTTTGTTGATTATAAATTTGTATAGTTCATAAAAGTTGTTATAGTTTAGGCAGCTTAGTAGATTATGTACAAGTAAGATATAGTTTTAAGATTTAAAAAAAGTTAAGAAGATATACATGCAATTTTTATAAACTGTAAAATATACAATTTCAGAAATAATATTCAATTATGACCAAGTATTTATAGCATTGAGTTCATAAAACTTAATAGTATATCTTTCTTTTATTTCAAATTTTTCTGGTGTATCATTGGCATTAATTATAAACTGTCTTTCAAATAAGAACTGTAGATTCTTCAAATCAACATTCTAAAATAATATAATTTTTAATAAGATAAAAATATTTAAATTATAAACATTAAACAAGCACACGCATTTAGAATAACAGCTATAAAGATAAATCATTTTGATTTTGATTTATATCATTATTAAAATTAAAAAAATACATACATTTTTAAAACATGACGATTAATTAATGTCTTATAAAAATAATTTTTACTGTATTGGTTCACTATTTAAGAGGATGTCACACCATTATATTCTTAATTTCAAAAATTTGTTTCTTTGAAAGTTTATAATTAGATGATCATAGAAAATATGTATTTAATTTTAATGTAGGTGAATAGAGATGATTGACATATTATTAAACAAAGATATTTTAATAAAATTCAAATTTAAAAAAATCTATTCTTAAACAGATCATAATACAATTACATATGACTAATACTTCAACCATTAAAATAATAAATGTCATAAACTTAGATCAAAAGATACAAATGATTATTAAGTCCAAAATAAAATCTTTAACTCTACCTATTTCTAATCTTTCTACAAGCTTAGATGAGTGGAGTGGAGTAGTAAAGGGATGTATTAAAAAATATTGGATAATAAATCTGCTTACCTAAAACTTTTAATACGTATAAGTCATAAAATAATCATCTAAATTTTGATATTTATACATCAAAATATTCTAGAAACATTTTGCTTATGAATATGAAATAAAAAAAATATATGTAGTCATTTAAAAAGAAATAAAAAATTTAAAAAATATAATGATAAAAATACAAAATATTGTGTATAATTATTTTATTTTAATTGAAAATCAATTAAAAAAATTTCTTTGATAAATGTACATAGATTTTGAAAAAAATGAGTATTGCTCCATAAATGAACACTTAGTATATATATTTATTAAGCATTTTTGGCATTTTTATTATGTTTTTCACAGCTTAAACTTTTATTCTATAATATAAATTTATTTTATTTTTCTAAATTTATATATATCTAATAACAATATGTTTATACCATATTATATTTTAACATTAAATTATATTCTAAAATTTAGTTACTAAAATATTTAACTATTGATTTCACAAGTTTTGCAAGTGTTTATACAAAAGATAAGTAGTCAATGGTCATATTTCTTGAAAGATGTTAACTAAAATTTTTTATGATTAAAAAGAAATATGGAATACAAAATTTCATAGCTAACATATATATATAAATATACAATGTTATAGAATTAAACACTGAACCGTTAAAACTCTTAACTAATAAAAAATGTATGAACCATAGAATAAAACCAAATTAAACTGATATAACAAAGGATAATTCACCAAAGATAATTGGTTCTAAAAAAATCCAAGTGTCTGTTGTACTGTTATTATACCAACTCTAGTTACACGCTGATAACTTGAAAGCAAAATTATCATTCAAAATTAGAAATGAAGATTAATTAGAAATTCAGCAGTGTTTTCACCATCAAAACTGAATATTTTAAACTATTTATTCACCAAAAGCACTAATTGGAACCTATCACAATTGAATATAGTTTTAGCATTAAGCAGAAAGAATAGTTTTTAATTTATTAGTATCTAGAGACTGCAAGTTGTATTCTATACAATCATATTCTATACTATGGACATAATCTAACTATAAGTAATTACATATGTTTAGGTCTTAAGATTCCAAGATAAACAAAAATAGCTACAATCTTTAAATTAATTTACATTATCTACGACTGCTGCTGAAACAGTATTATGTTGGATAATGGATTCCAGTATTGAAGAAATAGTGTTAATTTTATAATAATGGATACTGTTATAACTAATTAAAAGAATAGTTTTTCAAAATATAGTTTAATACTAGCTTTAGCCATGGATATTATTTTTTTACTAAGCAATATATAATTGTATATAAATTGTATGCCATACGCTTATAGTTTTACTTTTTAGAAACTTTAGCACACCAAATATGTTTGCCAATATTCAACTCTAACTAGTAACAGTAACAATAAAACAATACATAAATTCATTAACCTGCTAATTATAAATCAATTAAATTTAATTATAATTCATCTTGGTGATGCAATATAATAACTAATAAATAAAAATAAATATGTATATAATTAATAGTTATAATAATAGCACAACTTGTCAGCCGTTTTCAGCTTACCTTAAGAAGTTGATGTCTATTAATCAATTTTACACATTACGCTTCAGCTTCAGAGTGTAACATTTAATACAATAATAACTAAATCTATAAAAATCCTATAAACGTGGCTTGTGAGATTACCAAGCCAACAACCCAGACTCACACTGCTAAAATATAAAATCAAAACAAAAGGCATTCTTGGACCACAACACTAGCGTAGATACAGGCTCATACATGTATGATACTGTCCGATTTACAATGAAAATACAATAGTAACAAGAAACAATAACATTTTGAAGAACGCTACTTAAAATAATTTAAAGAAATGGAATTAACGTTTTTCAAAATATTGGATAATGAAAAGCTTGATCTTGCACAAAATTACCGGACTTTCAGTTATAATAAAACAATTTAAATCAAAATTGGAGGAAAACTATGACACTTTGTAACGCTAAAGACATGACATGACAATTATTTATGGGCAGAAAACTTAAAAACATAATACTGACATTATGAGCCCGACAAAAAAACAACAACAGCGTTAAGATAACGTCGTGGTTATCAGTGCGGCGACAACGAAACGATAACGCACTAAAATCATAAGTATTGATATGACTGCGATTCACAGCTGAGTTGTTGCACACACCAATAATATCACTGCCTCGATCGTTCGACATCTATAAAAATAGTTGCCGTCCGAATACAAACACTATTACACTATCATAGAATAAGGGGTGGGTGATTCAATACCTTGGTTATAACCAACAAATTAAATGAAAGTTTATCCGAACTAGAGTACTAATTACTGTTGATACAGTTTCTATCTTTTCTGGCATATTATCACTTCAATATAAATGATATCGTGTAAAATATTTGGTGGTTTGATTATAATTATTATCAGACATTTTAAATTGAATAGAACAAAGAGTTGCTCTAACACCATTATAGGAACTTAAACTTTTTTTAAATACATTAAGACAATTTCTATTAATTATGAAGTGCTGAAAATTTTACTTTCATATCTTAACCATAGACAAAATGCAATAAGTATTTTACTATTATGTCATAAACATAAATAAAACATTTATTACAAATACATATTTAAATGAAAAATAATTAGAAGAACTTACAATATTTGAATAAATTGTTTTTCTTTAATGTTGTTAATGTTGTCTAAAAAGTCATCAAGTTCTCCCTAAGTTTTTAAAAAGAAAATCTGTGATTTTTATTCTTAATATTTAATATTATTTGTATTGTTCAATATAATTATTTTAAGCCATTTGTAATTTTTTCAAAAGCATGAATATTTTATAATTATTATTTCATTTTTTTTTTTTTATCTAATTTTAACTATTTTGTATATTCGATGGGTTAGGACCTTTATTTTAAAAAGTACAGTATTTAAAAAGTTATCGGTTGAGGTTATAATATAAGATAAAATTCTATACGTTCTAAGATTAAAATGCAACTCTCAAAATTGCCTAAATCAATTTTTAAAGAAACAACAAATAATTATACAAATAAATCCTTGTTTTATTAAATAGAAATATTATTTAGAACTCTTCAGGCCACATACAAGTTTTTTTAATTGGGCCAATTATTTACTTGTATATGAAATTAAAGTAAATTAAATTAGTAAATATACAAATACACACAAAAACTACATATTATTGTATAGACTATACATTTATTTTTTGCTCAAAATTTAGAATTAGTTTGGAGACTACAAAAAAAAAAAAAAAATGTAACAAACAATTCAATTAGGGACGCAATTCGTGTTACCTTTATTTTAAGATAAGAGTGTAACGTAATTCGTGAAATTCAGATGAGTCCATATGTATCGTATACTAAGCTCCTTTTATGTGCGAGGAAGAGGGTGTTTTAATTATCTGAACCTTCCTCCCCATAATTTGAGATAGTTCTAACATAGTCCTAATGGTATATTATTTATTTTAGACGTTTATATTACCTAATTATCGACCTACTTAGTTAGGGACGGAATTTGGTTAAATTAATTAAGGTTTCTTTAAAGAAGCCGTGCTGATTATTTTGAACTCTTTATGCAAATAATTTCTCGAGGTTTGAGGGTGGAAATTTTAAAGTTAATTTATTATACACGAGTACGGGATAATTTTGATTTTTAGGTTTTTTTTTTCACTGATTTTAGTACTGGTCATATATTTTAAGGCTTCAACAATGATAGAGAATCATGCCAAAATTAACGGTCTGTTTTCAATAACCTATGATTTCTAATAACTAATACGTTAATCATCCTATATGATTCAATTTTTGCTAGATAATATAAACTTTGCTCCTACAAGTGAATTTACTGTTCGTAATGATAAATTTAACATTTATCCACGTTTTTAAATATTATTCCATAAGAATAGGCATGCATCTATTTTTGTATTATTTTCAAATGTCATATTTTATAAAAAAAAATGTACATACTTTGTTTTTATTGCACATAATTATTATTGCTAAAATTAACATTAATAGATTGATCAACAACCCACCCAATTGGAATGAAAATATTTATAGTTTTCATGCATTTATAGTGAAGTTATAATAATATTATGTTATAATAATAACTTTATTTTCAAATAAAAATGTAAATGTTTTTTTAAAACAATTCAAAA
>NW_020270785.1:12172-12618 GCF_002803265.2 Melanaphis sacchari
CCGTCAATTGAAAATATATTAGTTATTTGTAATATAGCTAAATATTTAAATACAAATTTTAGTCCGTTTGAATCAATATGATAACAAAATTACAATCTGAATCATACAATAATGCTATCTGAGTATAGCATAGTTTGTTTAACTAAGTTTATTATTAACAAAGCTACCACATAACCATGTTTTTGATAAAAATATATGTTAAAGTGATGGGAGAGGGTTGTTTTTTGACCGGATCTATCTGGTACAATCATTAACAGATCTTATATAAAATTGGACATATAATTAAAAATTACTCTTAACGATGACAGTGTTGATAGATGATGATTAGTGCTGATGGTGTATTCGACTAGTAGGCCTGGGCGGCCTCTCACACACCATGACAGGTGCTGGCGGACTTACGCAATTATGACAGGCTCCAATACCGATCTAGAGTAAATACAGGCAAT
>NW_020270786.1:0-12610 GCF_002803265.2 Melanaphis sacchari
TGTCAGTTGCGTAATTTATAATAGATTATAGAGCGAACTTCACTTAATACTTATCATAGAACTGACTATCAACATATAATAATTTAAATTTTTAGCAAACACTAAATATGAAAATATTACTTAAAATATCAGTGAGATTGAAAATTATGATGAAAATATTGTATAAAGAGTTAGTTTTTATTAAACATTTATCAACAAATTAAAGCGTTTATTTCTTATATTTTAACTTTTGCTATACTCTAACAATACCCTTATTTTAAAATGTTAATGTTTATTTTCTGTTCCTATAATTTTTGTAATCTTATGTTTATATACCTATGATATTATATTTATCAATTGTTGTTCGAACGCGGAACACCACACTGCTTATTAAGCTTTTGACCTACAAATGTGACGGTTGTGATACAGTTCCTACGTCTGAGAGCATTCAGACCGCGAGCTCGTGTCGGCCGACAAGACTCAGAATAAAAATGTCAAGCTTGTCGGCGACACGATTCGGTCTGGTCTCTGTACGGGAGACTTATCTTATCTAGCCGTCACATTTGTAGAGTCCCAGCAAAAGCTAATAAGCGGGTAATTTTCGCGTTCGAACAACAATTGACAAATATAATATCATAGGTATATAAACATAAGATTACAAAAATTATAGAACAGAAAATAACATTAACATTTTAAAATAAGGGTATTGTTAGAGTATAGCAAAGTTAAAATATAGAAAAATGCTTTAATTATTATTTGATAAAATGTTTATAAAAGCTAACTCTTTATACAATATTTTCATCATAAATTTGCAATCTGCCTAGTCTTATTAATATTTTAAATTAATATATTTTCATATTTAAGTGTTTGCTAAAAATTTAGGTATTATATATTTATTAGTCGGTTCTATGATAAGTATTAAGTATTAAGTTCGCTCTATAATCTGATAAAACTAAAATTACGCAACTGACGAAAAGTTGTAAAGATATAATTTTTGACTCTATAATAATTTATTTATTAAACATTTTGTGTTATATAATTAAGTAAAGTAAGTAAAAATTCTAATATTTTATATTAAGATGTCAATTTAATCAGTAAAATTTATAAAAAAGAAACAATATAAATAATTATAGATATAGAGGTTTAAATGTGATGAGGACACAATGACGGTTATCCCAGGTCAAGCTAAACTTTGTGGATGCATATATTATAATGTAGTTAAGTCAAACACATGTATTACATACGAACGAGTAAACATTTAGATTTCATTCGTTTTAAGTTGTATAGTAGTAAATAAACTGTAAATGCATTATACTTATATGCAACACGTAAACCAACAGCTATTAATATAAGAGGGTTGGTAGTTGGTACAGTTTTAATATTATGGTTTGATGAACATTCATTTTGAAATATGGCCGCCATTGTTAATAGGATGTGTAAAGTGCTACTTACGATGATATTAAAAATATACTATCTATAGTACATATTAAAAACTTAAAATAAAAAAACCACATCGTTGTAGAACAAAACTTTTTTTTAACGAATTACAAACACAAATCATTTAACTATATTTACATAATTTCGCTTTATGTGTAGACTGAATGTTGTTGCAAATATCTAAAACTTAACACCTATATACCTTGGTAGGTATACATATTTGTAAATGCTTATATATTATTAATTTTTTTCCATCGTTTTGTTGCTAAATAAAATAAAAAGTGTTTATACCTTCAAATCCAAACGGGAATCGACAAAACGTTTGAAATAAAGACGTAATTGAATCAAACGGCAGTTTTATATTATTTAATATGTATACAATAAGGTTCATAGTATACAATATAATATTGTTTCGTTTAATTTACGATCGATCTCATCTGCTCATAGCTATGATAAAAATTCGGAACTATTGTTAATGAACATAGACGCTATTTAGAATATATATAAATATATTACGCACAATTGAAGTACGATAATTAAAACGCCGACGTTATCACATTATATCATAATAAAAATCAAAAGAAAAATTTCACATACCTGTAGCCCTGTAGGTACGAAAAAATAGCGAAAATACTAAAAACAAAAGCAGTTGAATGACAAATTGCAACAAGACGAAATAATCCTACTGAAAGTGATTCTGTCACATCCACACACACGGGCACACGGGCACACACACAAAAGGTATACTAAATAATAAATATAATAGAGTGTACGCACCGTTCACTCGTTCTTCTTGAACCGCACGTGTGCGCGCGCATTATATAGTATGAATTATATTTAGGTATACTCGTATTATAACATGACCTACCGAGGGTCGTCGACATCAAATCCATAACTATGAGGTCATAAAATTTTTTCCCTAACCTGTAAGATAAATATAACATCTAATTACATTTTACATTTTTAATATCCTGTAAAAGTAGGAGTTAGGTAATATTGTTATCGGGTTTTATATGATTTCAATTTGAACTTTCACGCTAATATCAAATTATATTTCTAAAAAGTTTTGAAAATACTCAGATTTTAAAAACAAATTTATATTATTAGCTTTTCGAATGTTTAGTTTATGTATCTGTTAGTAAGTTTTAGAGCTTGCTAAAATTTTTGTCTAGATTTTACATATTGAGAATCAGATTAAAAAAGTATAACTTAAGTTTAAGTTTTGTTGATTATCTAATAATAATTGAACTTGTGCCACATGATTACGACCAGGAATGAAAAGATTTAGCTTACGAGAGATCAGATGACTTCCATGAGATACTTGGCAATTTAGTTTTAGAATCGTATTACTCGATATAGTCCCCGATATGCGTTTATTGTTTTTTATTGCAATACTTATAATGCACTTAGTACTACATATACTTTCAACTTTGATAAAATAAAATGCTTAAAATATTTTATTTGGAAGGAGACTAACCAAAACACAGGAGCTAAAGTGAAGGTCACGGAGGGAGACTCAATACCTCTACCTGTAATGGTGGTTAAATAACATGTCCACCTTGACCAATTATTTGTGAGGTACGTCGAAACTCTCCAATTAGAACCAAACATTAATCAATATAACTGAAAATTCCATTAAGATAAAATCTTAGTTTTTTAATTAATAATTGTAACTTTACTTTTTCAAATGTATTTTTTTATATTATTTATGCATAAAAATAATTGATTTTATTAGTTTTGTAAATGGCTATACTGTGATTGATAGATATTCGATTAGCTGATAACATAATGATGTTATGTAAAATTGAGCTTTAAATATTCATGTATGTATATATAGGTTACTTTTTTAAGCATGCTCAACTAACCATGCAAATAATTTGAATTTTTTTGTATAATTTAAAGCACTAAAAACAATATATTTTTATGATACAAATATTTTTTTTTGGCTGATTTCTTTAGTTTCCTTAAAAGACAACCACTTCTTACAATTTAATATTATCAGGAAAAATATTTTTTTTTCAAAATATTAAATTTCTATAAAATATTAGTTAATCTTAAAAAAAGTATTTTTTGTGATTTAAATTTTTCATGAAATAAATGACGAATTGAATATTATTTAGGGTTATAAGTGGAATGAGTGTTACATAACTATTGTTTCATTCATTACATAAACTAATAATGCATTAGACATTAAACATAAAATACATAACATAGAAGAGATCGGCAACCTTTATGATGACAAAGGTCAAAAAATAAAAAATAAAATTTCACAGGCCATACACCTTAATTTATTTACATTTTACAGTTTAAATTTTAAACAAAGTTTAACTTAATTTATTTAAATTTCATTACTGTTTGGTATATTTATATTAATTTAACGTGGTATAAATTAACAACGTTAGATTATCAACTAAAATAATGTGATAATCCATATTTGTATACAAATTATAAATTATTGAAATAGTAAGCCGCAGGTTGCAGACCCACGCTATGTAGAATGCTTAAAAATATATGAGAACATTAGTTCTCCCTAGAATTTTTTTCCACTTTACGCCCTGCCTAAACCTAACCAAACCTGTGAAAAGGAGTTAACTATATTCAATATTTAAGACATTCAACATTTAAATATCGGTTAAAATGTATAGATAAAAACCATTAACGTATTTATAATTATTAGTCAATCACTAGTTATTTAAAGTTGAAATAAAAAATTAATTGTTTATATCAGAGGTTCTCAAACTGTGGTACGCGAAAGACTACATGATGGTACGCGGAACTGCGGAAGGCCGCATGGTGGTAGGATTTTTAATCTTCAGTGGTACGCGACTGATTGATAATATACTTAAGTGGTACGCGAAATAAAAAGTTTGAGAACCGCTGGTTTATATTATACAATTAATTTTATGTTATAGGTATTATTGAATAAGTAAATATCACTCTCTTTCACTCCCTAATGGACACCCATAGTACTTACTTATTAAATAAAATGCCATATGCGTGGTGTAATTTTATCAGTGTCGTAGCAATATGGGAGGGGGGTACTGGGGTACGTGATTCCCACTCCCAAAATCTTTTGTTTTTTTTTTTTGTTGGCCGTAGTATACTTGTATCTAGCACAGAACCACGGAATTTTTTATAAGTTATATCATTAATATACATAATATAATTAATATATATAATTCAAGTTAATTTCATGATAACTATTGTTCCAGAGGTCTTGTCACATTCAGGTATGTTCTGGCTTCCATGAATATTGTTATTTTCATGCATACTAAATCAATATTACTATAGTTATTTAATACCACAATTTTATTATTTGTAGAAAAAAAGCCTAAGGTGAATTGAGATGCCATAATACTTTGGTCATCAGATAGATTGAATCCAGAAGTTGAATGTATTAATAATAATTATTATTTTTTTATTTTAAGAAAATATATTAACTTATTTCTTACAGTAAATGATTTCTTGCGTCATACAAAATTAAAACATGGTTTTGAAATAGATCAGAGT
The DNA here is from genome assembly GCF_002803265.2 of Melanaphis sacchari. Lineage (NCBI taxonomy): Eukaryota > Metazoa > Arthropoda > Insecta > Hemiptera > Aphididae > Melanaphis > Melanaphis sacchari. The sequence goes on from NW_020270786.1 coordinate 4,927, forward strand.
ATGGGCTTGCTGTACTGTCATAGCAACATTCACAAATCTCTTAAAAATTTATTTGATTATACAAGTACTAGCTGAATTACCCGTCGTTGCCGGGTTTAAGTATAAAAAATGTCTACAGCCCAACTTTAACCGGACGGCCGCAGACCAAGACAGACGATTAATTTTAATAGTTATATAATAAATAATAATAATAATATTAATAGGTATATAATAAATAATAATAATAATTTATTAAAATTTAATAGGTATATAATAAAAAATAATAATGTATGACAACAATCTTATTACAAAATTTCTCTATAAACTACATTTGATGTTTTTCCTGTTGGTGCCAAAATAACTAAATTTGTGGGCATACTGACTCTGGAGCATGCCACATAAAATTGCCCATGTGAAAAACAATCTTCTCTTACATCGATCCCTGCAATTTTCAAGGTTTGTCCTTGTGATTTATTTATTGTCATAGCAAAACATACTTTGACAGGAAACTGCATTCTCTTAAATTGGAATGGATAATCTGATGGTATCATTGGTATGCGAGGAATAAAAACTGATTCACCTTTTGTAAATCCAGTCATAATTTGAGCTTCTATCAGATTTTTTTGAAGATCAGTAATACGTAGACGAGTCCCATTGCACAATTTTGGTGGGCTAAGATTTCTTAGAAGCATTATAGGAGTACCAATTTTTAATGTTAATAAATGTGGTAGGAATCCAGGAGGGTTGAGTGAATTGAGAAATTCTACGGGATAATTAACTGCATCATCTATTTCCAGCACCGAATTCACCGATCTGTATTCCATTTTTTTTGCTTGAAAAGAGCCCAATAATATTTTGTTTATTTCTCCTGCTGTATCATTTTTTGATGTCAAAATGGCCCTCTCACATAACCAGTCTATTGATATTTCTTTGAGGTTTTCGATGCCAGGATATATTTTGTATGTAAGTTCTTGTAAAGTATTAACAACAGTACCTAATCCTGTTGGCAAAGTAATTTTTTCTTCACATTCTGGATATTTTCCTTCTCTTATTTTTAAGAGTAGCTCAGAAAACTGTTCAGCAGTCTTGTCTCCTTTTAAATGTACTCGCATATTTTTGGTCAAAGAAAATTTTTCTATTTTAGGCCACAAATATGAAGACTTGATGCATGCTGCGATTTCATTAGCTCGAGTTCCTCTGGGTACGATTGGTAGAGTTTGTCGAAAGTCTCCAGCTAGCAGTACTGTGACTCCTCCCATTAATAAATTTGAATTTCTTAGATCCTTCAGACAGTTGTTTAAAGCTTCAAAGCCTTTCTTATGAGACATTGGACTTTCATCCCAAACTATGAGCTTGCATTTTTTCAGATCATTTGCAATATTAGATTGTTTATTAATATTGCACGTTGGAATCTCGATGGTGTTCAGATTGAGTGGCAACTTGAAAGCAGAATGAGCAGTTTTTCCTCCATGTAAAAGCGTAGCAGCAATTCCTGATGATGCAGCTGCAATTGCAATCCCATATGAGCTTCTTACTTTAGCCAAAAGTATATTGATTAAGTGGGTTTTACCAGTTCCACCAGGAGCGTCTAAAAATATACATTTTCCTAAATTTAATTTGATACTATTTAAAGTTTGTTTGTAAACAATCCTCTGTTCCTCAGTCAAAGAGGGTTCATTCTGCAAAACAATTTCCTGTAAAGCATTTAAATCATAGCTTGTTTCTTTTAAATATTCTCTATTTTCTAAAAGTCCACCAGATCTTGTAGGAGTTGGCAAACCATATTCTTTTAAGTTATTTCCACCTAGATTCAAAACAAAGTCTTCAATTAATACCAAACACTTATTATAAAGTTCACTGTCTGTTATATTATTTTCTAGATGTTGTCTATAATATTGTCGCCGAATATCGTCTGAAAAATCGTCCTTATACTTAGTCCAAAGACTTGAAGCATCTGAGGGATGGCAAAATATTAATATTACACTGAAAAGTTCTCGCATTTTATTAGGTTAACGACATAATGCTGCTTCTTCTAAAGCAAAATCCCACTGATTGTCATCTTCTAATAATCCAAGTGCTTTACATGTGGCCTGGAATGTCGGATACTCGATATTGTTCACAATCTTCAAAAATGAATACGATGTTGGACCTTTTACGTAATGAAGAAGAAGACGAAGATGGTAACATTCAACATTGTTTGGGTGGATTGTATAAACTCTACCCAAAGCTGTATCTTTCTTAACTCCTGTCCAACCTTCGACATTCTGGCCTTGTTTACGTCTAACAAAATTCTTATTTTTCCACACATAATACGAAGCAACTTGTGGATAAAGCAATGTTCTTGCAAAATTATCGGTTTGACATATCTGGAAAAAAGCCTGAAGAGTTGTTGTTGGTGGATTTTCTATTCTTTCGGCAACATTATTTGCTGTGAAGTAGACACGTTGTCCATTTTCTAGGTGAACATCAAGATGAATAATAGCTGGATACCTATCGTGTATATAAAAACCTAAAATTTTCCAAGCTGCTTCGGAACTACTGATATACCTGCCACTTTCATATATTTTTATTTCATCTGTATGGTCAGATTTTCCTAAACCAAACGCTGCGTGATCACTACCTTTTGTGACATATTTGCATACATATTTTATAGACTTGATTGAACTGGTTATTTCTACATTTATATGAGCACTAAAAGTACGCAATAACACAGGGTTATATGGAATAACCCACCTGTTATCTAGGTCAATTGACTTAATACTCACTTTGAAACCACCATCGTTTGTTGATCGCCTTCTATATTTTGGATAGCCATCTTCACCTCTTTGAGTTTCTTGAATGAGCGTAACTGGATAACGTTTGCTGCAAACACCTCCTTTCATGCACGGAGAATTTTTGTTCAAAAGTCCACATGGTCCATGTATCATGTTAGCCTTTACTATCTCGTACAGTAAAGGATCTACATCTGGATTCGGAATCTCAGCACACACGAATTTATCTATCATATCTGATGTAATTTGATTCTCCAACCATAGTAATATGTGTACGTGAGGTAGGCCTCGTTTCTGCCATTCAACTGAATATATATGGCACCTCACTTTCCCAAACAAATCTCCTTTTGTCAACAGATCTATTAACTCCTTAACTTTTCGATTAAATACTCTTGCAATGATGTCTGGGCGATGGTAATGTTTTTGTCCTCGTAAAAGTGCTTCTTGGATTTCTTGCCATTTTGGATTACACGTAAAAGTTACGAATAAATCTGAGCTGCCATAGTGTCGAACGTACGTCAGTGTATCTTGGGCTCGTTCATGCATATATCGTGGGCCTCCTGTAAAAGATGATGGCAATACAACTAATTTTCCAAGTTGATCTGCGTCAACATCTTGTCTTCCAACGGTATCTTTTAAATGAATATATTTATCTGCTCTAAGCTTATTTTGATGATTTCTAATGAGATTTAATCTTTCAGTCTCTATTTTTGCGTACATATCTACTAAATATTGGTTGAACAATGGACCATAACGAAGCAAATGATTATCTTGTTCTTTCCTTACCATAATTTTATATGAATAAAAATTGGCAGCAGATACAGTTTTATCTGTAATTAATTTTGTAGTTGCATCCTTCTGAGAAATATCTATTGAGTATCCATCTTCTCCATAACAAAACATTAGAGGGTATTGAAGTGCGTCGTAGGATCTGTGTAATTCACTTATCCGTTGTAATCGATTATCGTGGCTTTGAATAATAATATCACGTTTTTCAAACTGCTGCCCAACTATAACTAAAGCTACTTCATTACATGTTGCAGCATTATAACAGCCTTTGTGTCCATTAGCAGGTTTTCTATCAGCGTGAATAACCACCTGAAAATTAGTATTATTTTGACTTGCATTATCTATTGTGGTTTTTAACTCTCGAATATACTTATTTTCAGTATGCAGCATATTTTGTAGCTGTTTGACTAATGCTTGTTTAACTTCTGGATAAAGAGAGCATCTAAGTTGAACTTCTTTTTCATCTTCGCCAACAAAATATATTTGTAAAAATTGTGGGTTTTCCTGAGTATTTGGAATCAAACTGCCGTACAAATGGTAGACTTGGCCTTGCACTTTAAATGTTGGCATATAACCTTCTTCAACAATCTGTTTAGCACCAAACGAAGTCATTTGAAAACAACTATTATATTTCCTAGTACGATTAATGAAGTGATCATGATCAGGATGGTCTCCCTCAAGTAAACTGCGTAATGGTTCTGGGGGCGGCTGTAAGGGATCGAGTTGTGTTTTACCTATATTACAGCACATACCAGGAGTTTCGCCTTTCCACTTGAGAGCGTTACAAAAATTACATTTTTGGTTCATAGTACCAATGTTTTTTTTTTATAATCAATAGTGGGATTATATGCTAGACCAGATAATTTCTTAATTTTCCATTTGCGTAAATTAATTTTAGTCGGAAACCCTAAAGTTTCTTGGTGTTTGATTACTTTGTACTTTGTTATAGCTTTCTTAACTTGGTTGATTCGAGTTTTATGTGTATATCTAGCACGGCGACGCTTCTTACTTTTTTTATTAATTGTATTTTTATTATTATTTTCTGTGACACTAACATTATTAAAAATAGATAAATCGCCCTCTGAAGTAGTATTTAAATTTACTGCAACATTATGAATATTAGGAATAGATAAATAAACATCAAAATGACCACTATTAATATTTCCAGTTAGACGCAATCTTTTTACTGGGAATGTATCTACACCAAATTTAGCATAAAGATTATGATTATAATAAATTTGAAATAAAAATGGGAAAATATTTCTAGCTGCAACCAATTCGCAATATCCACCGTAGATGGTAAATTAAAATATAAGTTCTGATTAATGTATGATAACTTCCAACCTGCTCATTAGTTAACTTATTCCTTTTTTTTGTATGGATGAGTGAACATATATTTTTCGATAGTGGCAGATGAATAAGATAGAGATAATATTGCTGATGCAATTTTACTTAACTTACTACTTCCACAAATTCCATTCTACCAAATGGAAGGGTTCATATTTTTCATATCTAGTGACTACTTAAATTGTTTACTCCATAACCCTTTATGTGTTCTATATTGAACCAATTCACTCATTACATTTTGTGTTTCTTCAACGATCAATAGTTTAGAAACAAAAAATATATACTTAACTCCTTCAATATCATTGTTTGATTCCAATTGTCTTCCTTGGTACCTTGGGTCAAGTAGCATAGTGTATAGGAATTGTCAACAAATAATAAAATTGATTTTTCTTCTTCTTTAGACAAAAAGTTTATTTCAAGTAGTTTGTTAATCATAATTGATTGTATATCAAGCAGTGCATAAAATACATAATTTATATATGGTTTATCAGCTTCTAATCTTGTTATACATTTTGTTATGGGTTTAACAATATTTAAAATTTGACCAATTTTATTCCAAAATGAAAAATCGAGAATCAAAAGTTTTAAATCTCATAGTTTATCAATAATATCATCTTCAGATCAGGCTAACTTATAAAGAGATGTTTGATTTGTAATAAACTTTGTAAGCATGAAACTAATGAGACTCAACGTGTTTTTACTGGCATTTTTAATGAAATAATTTTACTTGTAGATTTTTGAATATTTAATAATGTTGCCTTAGTATATGAACATTATTAATACCTTTAACAATCCTTTTAACATCTCCTACAATGCTTATACAACTTTTTATTTTAAGTATGTTGTAAATTTAGTGTATGACAAATACATGCATAATAGGCTATTGGTAAATATTTATATTTAGAATCATTTTGTAGAATACTCCAAGACTTTTTCATTGCAGTTGCATTGTCAGTAACAACTGCTAAACAACGTTTTTTTATCCTAATTCGTTCATTACTTGACTAATTTCTTTGACAACATATTCTGCAGTATAATATGACGTTCCGTTGTTGTGCTAATGGATTTAAAAACTACTGGTTCAGGTGTGGTTAAAATTACATTTAAAATTCCTAAAACATATTTTATCAATTAATTAAATTACTTAAATCTCAGTAAAATATCACAATCAGTGTTCACTATCTGAGATTTGAAGCTGTCATCCTTATATAATAATATTAAAGTAAAATGTTTTATTGTTCTTCATAGCTCTTTATAACAATTTTTTATATAATGAATAATTATAAATAACTATAAAATAAACTATATTAAAGATAATATAATAACTTGAGTTCTATAATTAAATCATTACTATCTAATATTATTCCATCCATCAATTTGAACTCCATAAACATAAGCATCATTATTTTTTTTTCGAACAACTAAATTTATTAGATTATATTCATAGTCTAATAATTTATGAGATAATATAAAACATGTAGGAAGTTAAAAACTTGGTCTTAATGCTTTAAAAAACTGTATCCAGTGGTTATTTTCTACTATAGACAAAGGTGTGGAATTGTAAAATAAAGCAGTGCCTAAAAGTTTCCATAAACATTCCTGTAAACATAATATAAGTACAAAATTCAATATTATGTTAATGATTTCATTAATAACTTAAAAACTAAAAAAAAAATAAATACATGTTATTTATTCATATTTGATATTATAATAAAAGTTGTATTATTTTGATTTTTAATAAATTAATATTTCCAATAGCTTTAGTTTAATTTTTAATTCATTATGGCATTATATAAGTATTTAATTTAGTTGAATGCATAATGTAACATTTTGGAATGAATAATTAATTAAATATTAAAATATGTCTGTTAATTAGCAAACATTATTCATTTTATAGCTGAGTATCCTACTTATAAAATACATTATGGGATTTAAGTATTTAGCTAGATTAATAAAAATATAATAAATTTAGAATTTAATAGTATATAGGTATACATAATTATTTTTACTAGAAATTATGTATTTAATTGATAATAAGTAATTATATTGGAGTAGGTAGGCACAAACGTTACTATCAGTGAATTATTATATATTAATTTAAAAATTAGCATTACATACTTGTTCATTTTTTTTTCATGTTATCCATAAACAATATTAGCTTTCTATTTTCCATTTTTCCATTGTAGAAGTAGTATTATTTTTAACAGTTTCCCGTTTTTCTAAAGCCACAGCTTTTATTTATTTATTTTGTTGGAGATGTAATTTGTTTGACACTTGCACATTTTCAGAGTCAATATTCATTAAAATATTAAAGATTATATAACTAATTTCAACAACACATTGTTAAATACTAAAGCTTTTAACTAGAAATTTATTCTAGGAATACCTACTCCCCCCCCTTTTTTTTTTTTGATACTATGTTCATAATTGATTCTGGCACTTTTAGGCATTTAGATATATGAATTGCCATTCTCTAACATTTTCTTTGTAAGTGTTGTTAAAAAATAAACATTTTTGTCTATTATTTATTAATAAGTAATTAAAAAATAAAATAAAATTGAACATACTAGAATTGTATATAACTTTTATAGTCACAAAGGTATTGAAAATTATTATTATTTATTATGGCCTTGCTATTTATAACTTAATAAGTATATAATAATATTGTATTCATAATAAATGTGATGAGATAAAGATAAAAGATAACATATTGCGTTAAACCAACAGTACCAGTAAACCACATATACTATATCACAATAATTTGTATCTCTTAACTGTCATTATCATTTTAAAAAAAA